>NW_026858689.1:0-16762 GCF_026571515.1 Ruditapes philippinarum | reverse complement strand
ATACTGCTATAGGATTGTATTCAAACCTAACGCCAGTGTCTTTTTTTATCCAGCTTAATTCGGCGCGCCGCTGCGTCGTTTGTGGGTTGTTTGTTCTCTATGTAGCCTGATAGAGATGTATGTCACCTTAATACACACCACCTATACACGTGATGTCTTGCTTGCTATGATTCGTATAGTAAAAGTCATAAGCCTCGATATTCAGCATCGTGGCAGACGATATTTTTACGTCACTGTACATACGGCAACCATTTAATGTATTACCGGGGTGATGGCGATAGAGAAATTAATATATAAATTATATTATATATATAATTGCTATTTAATATATATATTGTTACGGTGGTATAGTGGCCATCAGAAATATTTTATCTACTTCGTGCGCACGTGATAGCTAATACGTGCTTTCAGCGTTTCAATTAAACAGTTGTTATTAAGAAATTGGTATTTATAGATGGCATTAGGTAATAAAATATAAATATTATATTCTTTTAATTTGTGGATTATTCTTTTCACTTAAATGATAGTTCAGTTCTTAGTATAAATATTATCGAAATGCGTAATGTAGCACGCTCCTTATTTACTACATATCAATGAAGTCATATACGGCTGACTAGACAACATGTGATCATGAAATCATTAAATGAAATAATTTAAAATAAGTAATTAAAGAATACCTTTGAATCATATCTTGTCAGCATTGACAGTATAGGTTCCACTCTTATCACAAAACTATGGTGGCTGATTCGGTACATTGTGCGTTGCGTTGTCGGCGCGTTGTCGCGCTGTCGTCTTGTCGTCATGTCTCAAGCGAAGCACACCAAACGACAAGTTGTCGTGCGGTGCGTTATCGCCCTGTCGCTTGGCTTATAAGCCAATACTTCGAGTTGAACCGAAAAACAATTTGACATCGCGACAACACGCCGCACGACAACGCGCCTTTTGGCACGAAGATCGAAAGTCAAAATTTTCAAAACCCGAATTTTGAGCTGGAGTTGAATTTCGAGCCAGCTTGAAGATCGAAATTCCAAATTTAAAAGAGCCAAAGTTCGAGCTGGAGTTGAATTTCGAGCCCGCTCAAATATCGAAATTCAAAATTAAAAAAAAAACGAATTTCGAACTAGCTTTGAATTTCGAGCCAGCTCGAAGATTAAAATTCAAAATTTTCTAAACCCGAATTTCGAGCTGGAATTGAATTTCGAGTCAGCTCGAAGATCGAAATTCAAAATTTTTTAAAACCAGAATTTCGAGCTGAAGTTGAATTTTGAGCCAGCTCGAAGATCGAAATTCAAAATTTTGAAAATCCGAATTTAAAGCTGGAATTGAATTTCGAGCCAGCTCGAAAATCAGAATTCAAATTTTCAAAAGCCGAATTTCGAGCTGGAGTTGAATTTCGAGCCAGCTCGAAGATCGAAATTCAAAATTGAAAAAAAGCCGAATTTCGAGCTGGAGTTGAATTTCGACGAAATTTTCAAAAACCCGAATTTCGAAACGGCGTTGAAGTTCAAGCCAGCTCTAAGATCGAAATTAAAAAAAAACAAATTTCGAGCTGCAGTTGAATTTCGAGTCAGCTTGGAGATCGTAATTTAAAAATACCCGAATTTCGAGCTGCAGTTAAATTTCGAGCCAGCTCGAAGATCGAAATTCAAAATTTAGAAAAGCTGGATATGTAGAGCTTTGGATTTTAAAATCGGCGACCCTGGTTCGACTCTCGTTTTGATCCGTATCGATATTTCCTATCAAATTTCATTTCGCTTGTAAAGCAGTTTTTTTTCCTTTCGAAACGAACCGCATGTGCAGAGCAGTTTAATGTAGAACTAGAAGCTAATGTTGAAGCTACATGCCTCCAGATAAGTCAAAATATTTCAATAAAATCAAACTTGAGAATAATGTACTAAGATGTACGGAAAAATAAAAACTTTCAAGATTCAAGTAATATTTTACATATTATATGTGATTAATGACTGATATTTCAGTATTTACAACTATATTTCTTCTGCGTTACTAACGCAGTAAATGCTTTTTATGCATATTTTGACCATTTTTTGATAATTTACGTGGTTTGTAAGTGCTTTTGATAATGTGTAAATTGCTTCCTTTTGGTTACTTCACATTATTACACACTCAAATACATTTTCAAAATTTTCATGAAAATTAGCGTGAATCTGGAGGCTTGCTGCTTTAAGTCTTGCCTAGCTAAATCAATATTTTAAGTATGTCACAGCCAAAGCGATAATCATCACAAAATGTCGTATTATTAAATCTTCTAGTTTTGTACACTATACATGTACTTCACTTATACAAATAAAGACAAAATACATACGACATAGCAACACAATATAATAATACCTTGAGAAGAATACTATTTTAAACTCTACCATTTCCATTTTATTCAGCAGTTCTCTTTACGTAAAGACCACTACAGACAAATCAGTAGCTCCTTAAAACACAGCGCTGATAAGGTGATATTGTCAGTCATTTTACCAGTGCTATACCATTCATGAATTTGGTGTATTCTAGGCTTGTTACACTTGAAAAGTACCTCATGAGTTCATGTACATGATACATGACGAAAATTAAATAAACTCAGTCTTTGGCCAGTCGTACGTCTCTCCCTCCCTTAAAGGTAAGGCCTCAAAATGCTATCGTTTTTATTTCTAAAAAACTTTCTGTTTTTTGGTATCTTGTTACACTTTCATTGCCATATACATAAACTTTCTTTTCTCTTTTGTCTCTGTTACAAAGTGGTATAATCATAGTAAATGAGCATTTTGTATGGAATATAACTTTTGTTTGAATTTTGGCTACCTTTATGAAACATTATCACATACCCGTGCCGATATTGCGGCTCCGTAAAAATGGTTTTGCAAAGCCTTGTCCTATATATACCGGAAAACGGTATTTAGTGTGGTGCTCCACTCAGTGTAAAGACGCGCTAAATATTAGCATTATACTGTAGGCACGTCAATAAAAAATGGTTATTTTTCACTTTAAATGGTCTGTATTTTTGGTATGTGATAATTAGAATATCAAAATGGCGTAAATTCATTTAAGAAATAACATCGGCCTGAGAAGTGTATACCGGCTATTTAACACCGGTTTGGAGATTTGATGCGTAGGAATTGACCACGAAGGCCGTATTATTTTTGAAGCGGAAATAACTTCCGGTGCCGATTTTCGTATAACGCTGTTCGATTTTCGCACCCAACTGTTGCAAAGATATAGAAATTATTAAACAAAATGAAAAATAAGAAAAAACGTTATTTTATTAAGTTTTCAACAATAACCTGACGTTATTTCATACATACAAGAATGATAAATGAGGCACTGATGTAAACACAATACGACGTAAGTTTTTATTGTTGAAAATTGATAAAATAACGTGTTTTTTTTTCTTATTATTTCTTTTGTTTAATGATTTCGATATCTTCGCAACAGTAGGGTGCGAAAATCGAACAACGTTATGCGAAAATCGGCACCGGAAGTTATTTCCGCTTCAAAAATAACATTAGTGATTTTCCTTATTTCATCGTGTTAGAATTGAAATAACATCGGCCAGAGAGGTGTATATCGGCTATTTAACACCGGTATTGTCGTTTTGATGCGACAAAATTAACCACTCAGGCCTACGGCCTTCGTGGTCAATTCCTACGCATCAAAACTCCAAACCGGTGTTAAATAGCCGTTATACACCTCTCAGGCCTATGTTATTTCTTAAACAAAATATATTTTTGATTTGATAAGGCTGTCTGTAAAATTAACCAGTCACTAGACAGTCATCCAGATTTTTTGACTTTGAAATACAAAGTGAATAAAACTTATTGTGTTTTTTTATTTCAATAGCTAAATTTATGAGAAGTATATGGTACAGAATTCAGCATCCAGCTGTTTACATCTAGTATCAGTTAATTGCTTTACACACTCTTGACCAACATGTTTTTAGGTTAGCAATAAAATACTGATAACACAGATAATGTTTGTATAAGTTGCAAAGAGTTAACATGATATTTATGCTGACATGTAATATTAGAAATTACTGAATGGAATTATCATAAACATTAATTCACCTTTAAGGTCTTGAATACATGTATATCCTTCACTGTATATAACGTAAATCAAACCCTGCTGTTGATTTATTTATCTCCAGAGGAGATTTCTGTAATCTCAACAAGTATCTAGTAAATGGTACAATATATGTAGTAAATGGTACAATATGAAGATCTCTGCCACTCTAGGAAAATCTTTCGGTCATATATTCATAGAGCAGATATTAAAGCTTGCCCTGTTAGCCTCGTTCTGAGAAATCTATGAATATGTATAAGGTTATATTAAGAAGCTTACGGATTCGCGCCGTTTTGTCAAAATATTTATTAACTGATATGGATCAAATATGTGGCGTTAGTGTATGTGAGATATTATTTCGGTATTGTATGAAAAGAAAACATTTTAAGAACTGAAAATATAAATAAAAATGCTTTTTATTGTTGCTTTAAAAGGCTTTGTAAACTATATAATCGAGGGTGAAAACATAAAAGCCGCATATACAAGTAGTTTATTGGCAGTTTAACACCGGTTTTTTTTCCTTCTTTGTCTATAGTGACAAAATCACGTGAGTGTCAGAATTAGATATGACACCACACCACTGTCTTATACATTTCAATGGATTTTCAGTATCATAACACATGATGTTGTCTACAGCAATGTAAAAATATATTTCAAGCTAAGTAAAGGACGTAAAACTTATATAGTGATAGAATACTGAATTTATTGAATCCGTTGAATAAAATACAATGTAATATTATGCTTATCAGAGGCTCACATAATTTAAATTTTTTCAACTCGTGCAATAAATTCAGTATTGAACTTACACTCATTCAATATCCTCTATTTATCACACACCTGTGCCGATTTTGCGACTCCGTAATATGGTAACTCCGTAATATGGTATTGCACGACGTGACGTCATTAGCGAGTATAGTGTAACGCTAACATTAGCGCGCTTTAACGCTATGTTTATAGTGCAAATGACATGAATTTATAGTGAAAAGTCAAACTGTTATTACACTTGTGTAATATCGTCTAGTGTAATATCGTTTTTATTAAATGGCTTTATTACACTCCTGCTCCGCGGTTTCTGTGATAAAATACTTTATTATATAGCATAGTATCTTTATTATATATCGATAGCATAGTTATTGAGCGTGCTCATAGAACCGGATATCAAGAATCAGATCCAAGCAAACGTCGTAATCGTATTATCGTTTGCAAATTCGCTAATTTCAAGGATAGGGTACAAGTGCGAAAGCAAGGGTTCTGCTTGAAAAATACTAACTTTTTCATTAAAGAGCAGTTCCCTCCTGAAATAGCTGAAAAAAGGCGAAAGTTGATCCCCCAACTTAAAGCTGCGCGTGACGAGGGTAAGCGGGCTTGGCTCGCATACGACACCTTATATATTGACGGGAAGTCCCAGCAGAGATAACGTGTTTCGGGGAATGAACTCAAAATTATTGTGTGGAATTGTAATGGGCTATCGAGTGACAAACTAACTGATCAAAATTTTGTTGAAATAATCAAAAGTTATGACATAATTATTCTTTCTGAATCATGGACTACTAAAGACTCTGTTTTAGATATTGACGGTTACTATTGTTATAATTATTATAGAAAGTTCAGGCATAGAAGTGCTAGAAGAAATAGTGGTGGCATAGTTATTTATATAAAGGAAAACTACACTAATGGTATATCTGTTGTCAAAAATACTCATGACACAATTGTTTGGCTAAAAATTGATCACTCTTATTTTTCACTTGATACTGATATTTATTTGTGTGGAGTTTACCTTTGGTCAGACGAGTCCCCTATTGCTGGTATAATTAATGATGATTTGTTTGATTTATTATTTGATGATGTATCATATTTTGAAACGCTAGGAACAGTAATGATTGCTGGGGATTGGAACTCACGAGTTGGTAGCCATAATGATTTTATTTCCTTTGATGTTTGTAATGATCAGCTAGATTTTGATTTTTATACCCCTGATATTGCTCAAGGACGGGCCTCAGAAGATAATGTATGCAATGCTCGGGGGTTTCGTATGCTTGATTTTTGTAAGTCCACATCATTGCGAATAGCTAACGGTAGAATTGGTGATACCAGTTCGTTCACATTTTTTAACCAACGATCATGTAGTACAATTGACTATTTGGTTTTGAATGATAAAGATTTTAAGCGGATTAATACATTTCAACTGTTACCGTTTAACGAATACAGTGACCATGCACCACTCTTCTTTGAAATTGATATTAATTCTTTGATAAGTAGTCAAAATATAAATGATTATGAAAATACCTCGGAGTATACATTTTATAAATGGTCAGATGATCACAAGATAAACTTAAGACGTGATATCATTTCAAAGCTTCCCGAGTTTAATGCACTTCTACCTAGTAACGGTACATCGGAGAGCCTCTCTATTGATAATTTAGTTGAGGGTTTTTCCTCGTTGATTGAAGAAGTGGCCGAACCGTACTTTAAACATTCGCGGATATCATGTAATATGCATTCTACATCATGTAATAAAGAGTGGTTTGATCGCGAGTGTGTAGAATCAAAGAAAATGTATATTTTAGCGCTTAATTCATTAAATGGAAACAAACCAATAGATAATAGACAATTACTTTTTGAGCGTAAACGTTCTTATAAACTTTTAATGCGCGAGATAAAAAGAGTGTTTAAGACTAAAAAGTCGCGTGAATTATGCGAACTTCGTAAATCTAAACCAAAGCAATTTTGGAATCATTTTAAGTCAAAACTTGAAAATTGTTCAAACGATTTAAAACCTGAAGAATTTCGTGAATATTTTTCTAGCTTGTTCAATGATATAAGATCTACACGTATAGAAGATGTAGAAAGTTTTATCTCTGAAACAGACTTTAATATAAATAACCCATCTTTTGAATGCCTGAATACGCCTATTACGTCTTATGAAATACTAATGGCAATTAAAGATCTTAAGCGAAATAAGGCACCATGTCCTGCCGATAATTTATTAAATGAGTTTTTCATTGAGACGTCCGACATACTTATCGGTCATATCACGGACTGTTTTAACACTATATTTGATTCCGGTCATTTCCCAAAAGTATGGTCTTATGGTTATATCGTACCATTATATAAAAAGGGAAATAAGAGGGTACCGAATAATTATAGAGGAATAACATTAGTTAGCAATTTTGGTAAATTATTTACAAAGGTATTAACAAAACGGGTTGAAAATTGGGCGCGTGATAACAATATACAGTCTGATGCACAATTCGGTTTTCGTGCAGGTGTAAGCACCGTTGATGCAATTTTTATTTTGCACTCTTTAGTGGAACGAATACTATCCCAAAATTCACGTCTTTATTGATGTTTTATTGACATTAAAAAAGCCTTCGATTCAATCTATCGTAATGCTCTTTGGTATAAACTTTTTAATCTCGGACTTGATGGTAAAATGATCAGGATTTTTAGAGATATGTACTCTTCGGTGTCTTCCTGTGTTAAGCACTGTAATACTTTGTCAGACTTTTTTGATATTTCTATTGGTCTAAGGCAGGGCCAAAATAATTCACCGATTTTGTTTGCTTTATTTCTGGAAGATCTGGAACAATACTTAAGGAATGATGATAATAATAACGATAAGGGTTTCACTTTTTATGATATATGTATGATTATTTTACTTTTTGCCGACGATATGGTCATATTTGGAAATTGCAATCGAATCTAAATAATTTAAAGCTTTATTGTGATAAATGGGGCCTAGAGGTCAACACAGATAAAACTAAAACAATGGTTTTTAGGAAGAGGGGAAGCATCAGAGAAAATGAAAAATGGTCATACCATAATACTTTATTAGAGACTGTTGATAACTTCAACTATTTGGGTGTAGTCTTTAATTATACGGGGTGTTTTCAACTTCATAATCAGTATGCTATAGGAAAAGCTATGAAAGCCCAAAATGTTTTACTTCGTAATATTAACAAATATGATGTGACCCCTTCCGTTTCACTCCAACTCTTTGATGCATTTGTTTCCTCAACATTAAATTATTCTTGTGCAATATGGGGTTTTACAAAATCTAAGGATATAGAAAGGATTCACTTGAAATTCTGCAAATCATTGTTAGGCGTAAAACACAGTACATGTACTGCAGCAGTTTATTCGGAGTTAGGCCGATATCCTCTTTATGTTCAAAGATATGTTCAAATAATAAGATTCTGGTTACATATTCTTCATTCAAATAATAATATCTTAAAGTCTGCTTTTTATTCATCAATAAGTCTTCATGATAATGGTTATAACTCCTGGGCAGCTAAGGTTCATTCTATTTTAAATGAATATGGATTCACAGATGTATGGCTCAACCCATTGCAATACAGCCCAAAAGAGTTTGTTGAAATATTCAAACGTAGATTAGTTGATTGTTTTATACAAAAGGTAAATGCAGACATTCAGTCTAGTCCACTTTTGTCTTATCTGTATGTACATTTGATTGACAAATTTGAACCTGCATTTTATCTTGATAACTTATTCATTAAATCCTACAGACAAAATTTATCTCGTATCAGATTATCTTCTCATAAATTAAAGATAGAGGTAGAGAGGTATGGTCCTAATAGAAATCCACGTTCTGAAAGAAAATGTGAATTATGTAATCTTCAAGAAATTGAGGATAAATTTCATTTTATTATCATTTGCAATTGTTATACTGCATTACGTAGGGAGTTTATTAAGCCATATTTTTACAGAAGACCGAGTATGTTTAAATTTTTGCAGCTTTTGAAGTAAAAAAAAAATAAATCCGAATTAATTGGACTTGCTAAATACATCATCTTTGCTACTAAGCGTCGATGTGACCTTATTAATATTACCATTTAAAAACTATTTTTACCAGTAAACACATGATAATTTTGCTCATTAAAAAGCGTCAGTATGGTATTTATCATGTATTTTTAATCGTAGTTTCACTACATACTAAATATATGAAAGTCATTTTTGCAACTTTTTAATAAGAGTAATGCCAACTTTTTATTGTTTAAATATGGATTTAAGAACATTCTCCATATATACTTTTGTTTAACAATGTTTGTTTTCAATATGATCGTACCATGACTTATGATTTATGTATTACGTGTTTTGTATTATGACTATGTACAAATATGTATACGTCAATAAAATTATATCTATCTATCCATATATATTTCTGATGCATAATGTGCCATAAAGCTGTTTATATCGTTAATCTTTTTTTATTATGCTTTGTATAATTTCACTGTTTTATCCCCGTTCACATACCTTACAAGTATGTGTTCAAATACTTTTTACATTTCAGAGAAATCTGAAATTCACAGACATTTTCAAAATAATATATATTTGCACCTGTGCAGCTCACGTTATGAATAACGTCGTGAACGATCCAATAAGATATAGTACCCACGTAGCACTTATTACGAGAACCGTTGCCCATATTAACTCCGGTACCAATTGCGTATAGTGCAGCACCATTCTGCATCAAGGCTTAATCTAATGTTGTAATATCTTGTTGCCCAACCCATTTGCATTTTGATATATACGTGTTACCAGATCGGATGTAAATCATATATAAAGAAATATCTTTAAAAAACAATTTAACAAGACCCTAAAATATCAGGAATTAAAACGAACCTTTTCTCGTTTATCACAAAGCAAGGGTTATATAAACTCACATGGTAGATTTAAAAAAGTCATGTGACTTTATTTTTATTTTAAAACTGAGATTGCTATTACAAAAAAATCTATTTTCAAAGCCTATAATGAAAAAGAAAGAAAAAACTGTCATGTTTGCAATAATAACTCGAGTCCCGAGGGAATAGTCAGATTTTTAAATTTGGGATTTTCAATGCCCTGTTATGAACACAACGACTTTATAAAAAGTTAAACATCGACTCATGAGAAACTCGGCAGAATGACACAGTCGTAATAAATAACAATAACATATGCCTTTAGCTTTTATGAAAATTAAATATAAATTATCACTATTGTAAAAACAATCAAAGAGCATCAATCGTTGTATGGTTATATTAAGTTAAGAGATTGTCGGTATTTCCTATGATACGAACAAGCCCTCGTCGTTTAGGAATATATTAGTAACCGGGGATACGTCTAAATAGTGTTTGTGCTAATAAAATTTATTCTTTTTTGAAAGCTTTAAAAAAGTGTTTAAAAAAGTAGAGATTTTATCCCTAAAAGAAATAAAAGTTCCCCGGGATAGTAAATGACTGTATTATCATAAATATAAAAAAAAATCAGTTTAATTAATGGTTCAAGTATAAAGAAAAGAGGAACAATTTATGTTGAGTAACTGTTTATTCACACTATAACATCATATATGAAGCAAACTTGCTTAGCAATATTGTCAAGGAACTGCTATGATTATTAAGCAAGTATTTCGTACGTTAGTTTACATAACTTATTACCGGTATGATTTATGCTAAAGATTTTATTGATATTACAAATCTCGATATTAAATTAATTAATATTGCTCGATGACCTGCAGGTAGTAAGTATAGGACGAACTTGTGACTTAGTAGGCCAAATTCGAATCTTTGAAAATCTCTTTTGCAGTTTTCATAAAACTTTTTTGCGCTATCGAAAAAAAAAATATTTAGTTGAAATCAATATTCCTGTCGTTACATACGATTTAGTAAACGTTTAATTGCCTTTCAGTTCGATAAAATATAAACAAAAAGATATTTTATTAGTTTCTTTATTATGTATCTAATACGATCCGACGTACCGTTTTGGTAACCTGCGCGACGGAAATCGACGGAATATAACGAAGATGACGATTACCACTATTTATTTCAATAAATGTGCCTCTTTAGCATAAACCTATTTTGTGATGTTCAACCTAAACTAAACTATTGAACGTTGACAGAAAGGGCAAAATTTAACCCTTGACGAAGATAAAATGAAAGGGTTTTTAAAAATTTATTTTAATTTTTTTTTAATGGGGGCTTACCCTTTTTAAAAATGATATAAAAATATGAAACGGGTTTAATGAAAAGAAATTTTTTAATTTTTTACATTTGCATTTAATTAGCCCGGCCCTAAAAAAACCTTTTTCCCTTTTAAATATCAGAAATTATTTTTACTATTAAAAATTTCCCCTTTTTAAAAAACAAACCCTTTAAAAAACGTAAAATTTAAACGTGCCTTTCAAATAAAACGGGGGAGAATTTTTTTAAAAATTTGGGATAAAATAATAAAATTAATAGGGGGTCATAAATATAAAACAAAAATTTAAATGTGCCCAATTTTTTAAAATATAAATTCATAATTTATTTAATCATTAAAATACCCAACGCTTGACACTTAAAAAAAAGGAAAAAAGTTTTCCCCTTTAAATTCAATGACGGGTTCCATAGGGATACTTTTGTTTATTTCCTTTTTAATAAAAATTGAAAATGTTTGTTTTTTTTAAAAAATGTCAAAATTTGTTTTTTTCATTTCATTTAGAAAACTTTAAATTTTATTTTAATTTTTAAAGATTTATGAAAAATTTTTGTGGCCCCTAATTTTTTTCAGAAATTTGATTTGCTTTTTTTTTCAGTTTTTAAGGGCCTTTTCCAAATAGTTATAAATTTTAAAACCCCTTTTTAAAAATATCCCGGGGTTTTCTCCCGGGACAAAGGTTTTAAAAGTAGAAAATTTCCTTTGCCTTTGGGAAAAAAAACCAATTTATACTTGGAGAAATATAGGGCTTGCAAGACAAGATACAAAAAATGTCTTTACCCCCACGGGAAAATTTTTAAAATTCGATAAAAGCTTTTTTTGTTTTTTTAAATTTTAACTAAAGTTAAAAAGGTCACAATTTTTCCCAACGGGAAAAAAATTTATAGTTAAATTTAAATAATTAAATATTTTTCCCCGGGGCTGTGCGCCGTATATACAGTTGAGAATGTTACCCGCGCACAAATAACAATGACTTCCTACATTGGGTAGACCTAGATTTTTTGCGTTTTGTTATTTTTAAGTCAAAATTATTAAAACTTCAACAAGGCGATAAAGAAGAAAAAAATCATCGCAAATGATAACTATATATACTTGGACTATTTTTGTTTCGGAAAGCATTCGCAAGGTGTGAGAACTATTTACAATGTTTGGAGCCCCACAATAAATATTATTTTCTTGGTATATTTCCCGGAGATTTTCCCTGCGGGGTTTATACATGACTTCGTTGGTTAAATTTTTGTGTCCCCAAAATATACATGAACATTTTCTTCTTGTTTAAAAATGCCTTTTTACAAAATACAAAGTTTTAGCTCGATGAAAACCAAAAGTTATTCCATATAGTTTGGTGTTGTGTTTTTTAGGTTTATTTTTAGCTCGGCGCGGGAAATTCCCAATATGTCCGAGATCTCAGCGTTTCCATGCCGGTCAACTCTAGTGGTTCATTGGGGGACGTCTTTTTCATGGCCTTCCTAAGTCCTGGTTCTTCGTTCGATGGAGGAAAGACAAATACGGGAAAATCAAATGCAAAGTTCCCGTGACGGCCTGCAAACAGGCTGTTGGACATAAAAAGGCTCTTTTGTTAGCCGCCACCCTCCAGAGTTAAAGTCCGACAAGGTCAAAACAATCACCTCTGGTAACTTAAGATGATTGACCCTTGACCTGCCGTGTGGCTTCTCCGCGACCGTGCAATTCGCCTCCTGGAGGGATTTCGAGAAAACCATTAGTTTTTCCCAATTACTCTAACCTTTTAATACCAGCGGGACAGAGTGGAATTCAAGCGCACTTACCCTGAAATCGCTTTTCATTCGCTATTGAGGGAAAAAACCAATGAAAAAAAATTATGAGTATCTAAATACAGTCAGTCTACTCCACTTTATAAATGAGATCGGTTTTAACGATGTAATCGCTTACAACGTACATCCTACTACGGAATACCGTTAGGGCCATCGTGGTTAGACTTTCTAATCCAGAGGGCGACAATGCGACAAGTGTGCGATAGTGCGATGACGACAATAACGAACAGTGCGATGACGACAGTGCGAATAGTACGATGACGACAGTGCGACAATGCGATAGTGCGATGGCTGAGAATAAGAATAGTGCGATTAATACTATCGCGTTGTCGCCATCGTACTGTCGCTGTCGCCACTATCGCATTTTCGCATTGTCGTCATCGTCTTATCGCACTGTTTGCCATCGCACTATCGTATTGTCGTCATCAGCGTTATCGCACTGTCGCCATCGCACTATCGTATTGTCGTCATCGCGTTATCGCACTGTCGTCATCGCCTTCCGATTGACAATTATAAACTGCTGACGAAGTAAGCTGACGGTATAGAATATGGGACAATAATTTTTACTTTTGTCAATAGATTTTTTTCTTTTTCTTTTTTAGTTTTCTTTTCTTTTTTTTTGTTTCTTTGGGCTTTTTTTGTATACTGAAAACGTCTAAATAAAATTATAAGATTAATAAAAAGTAGGGCATTTTATATCAAAAAGATAGGGGACAAATATAACCCCTCCAAAATCGATACTTTCATTAAATTCTTAGATAGGGGAAATACTTACATAAAATACACGAACGTGTAATAAACTGTGTGAAATCTTTAAAAAAAAAGACGAACGATTTCAGAATGAAAAATGATGTTATGTTGACATTTAAAAAGTATTTAATTGGTCAGTAATACATAGAGGATATTCAAGTTTTTTTTTGCTATAAATGCAGGATTTATTTTAATCGAGTAGTATGAAAATAAATATTCATGGGTTGCGCTGTTATTATTTGCATGTACTTATTTGAGCCGTGTCATGACAAAACCAACATAGTGGGTTTGCGACCAGCATGGATCCAGACCAGCCTGCGCATCCGCGCAGTCTGATCAGGATCCATGCTGTTCGCTTACCAAACCCTATTTTACAAGTAGAGAAACTGATAGCGAACAGCATGGATCCTGATGCAGACTGCGCGAATGCGCAGGCTGGTCTTGATCCATGCCTGGTCGGCAAACCCCCTATGTTGGTTTTGTCATGACACGGGCTTATTTCTATTTTTTGACATTACTGATATAATTTGATAGTCTTAGCCTTAAAAATTTTGTATATCGGCTGAATCTAGAAGAAAGTAGTCCGGGCAAGACACACAAGTGAAAATACGGAAAATATGTTTCACTGCAGTCAAGAAACCATTTTTTAGTGTCAATGAAAAACGCATTTTAATTTCTTATTCATAAGTTTTCCTTTTATAATTCTTAAATATAGTTCATAATAAATCTAACTGGTCGGGGAAGTTTTTCTCTATAATTCTAAATATAGTTCAATAATTCTAACTGGTCGGCTTTTTAATATAAAAAATAATTGCTATTTCTATTATATTTTTGATTGTCATCCAGTTTGGCTTTATTGTTTTGTAGAATGTAGAATTTATCATATATTCTAACAGTGTGGGAAACAATAAGAAATGTATGTTAAACTTAATTTTTCTCTGTATATCTAATATATGTGGTCAGCAATTTTCACCATAAATTTAACTGTAGTTCAGCATATTATTCTATGTGTTTGACTGCTCTGCTATTTTACTTACGTTTAAGTGGTCAGCAATTTTTTGCATGACGTTAAATCTTCTGACCATATAGAATAAGAAGAAAAATACGGCAAAAACCACACAAAGCAATTTCTTTTATATTTAGTTTTCTCCAGCAGTGGTTTGATTGGTTTGTGAGATTAGAATCTGTTATTTTTACATTATTAACATTATGCTGGCAAATATAACATATTTCTCTACGTATCTTATTGGTCAACTGCTTTGTAACTGGTCAACATTTTTACTTAATAGTGTTTTAACCTTTTACCTCATATAGGACTTAAGTGTTTTCAACTTGCCCTTTTTCAGCACAAATTCGTAACGGTAATGGGCCAACTTTGGTTTATTAATTCTACCTATTCAATTGGTTGTAATAAAGCACCCTACGTTAAATTGGGTTTCCAATGGGAGTATAAGGGAAAACAAAAAGGCATAAAGCATAAAACCAAATTTTTTCTAACATTGAAAAAAATTAAATTTCAAATGCAAAAAATCATTTTTCCTCTGTTCATAAGCAGTTTTTCAAGGGTTTAGCTAAAATATTTTGGTTTTTAAAAAATAAAAACAATTTTTTGGGGAAAACAGAAATTCAAAGTAATCTTTTAAAGGTTTTTTTTGCCCCCCAAAAAAATGGCCGGGGGGATAATTTGTGTTACCAAAACCCCTCAAATGTTTACTCCCCCCCTTGGAAAAAATTGGGAATCCTGCCTTCACAGACGTTCCCCAAAGATGATTGAAAAGTCCGACATGAACTTGTAAACGTCGAAAATTCAAATGTAAATATCTGACCGTTACATAGAAAATCTAACGTCATTTTTTCTCTTTCTGTTTTATTTTTAACTTTTTGTTACCTATGTCCGTTATATTTTATCAAAAAATATCAAAAAGTAAACAAAATAAATGAAAAATAAATTAAAAAGATAAAAAATATTAATATCCAAATATTGATATTTCAATGTTTTGTGATGGCAGAGATCTCTGTACATGATAAGGGGAGATCACTGCGTAGGAGATTGAGAAAATCTAACGTCATTTTTCTCTTTCTGTTTTATTTTTAACTTTTAGTGCCTACATTCGATATCGTTTATCAATAATTATCAAAAGTATACAAAATAACGAAAAATAAATTCAAAAAGCTAAAAAATATAAAATATCAAAACATTGTCTAGGTAGAAAATATTCTCATAATTTTTAAATTAATTTCTAAATATTATATATTATTTATTTGTTTTTCATAAACAATGTTAAATAATTGAGAAAAAAACTTATCTGATAGATAAAAGCAGAAGATAAAACAATTTTTGAGAAAAAAAAATAGTTTTATTATATACTTTGAAATGAAATATTGAGAAATATTGATGAAATAAAATGCGTATTTTCATTTTCCGTATTTTCACTGTAAAATTTATTTTTCACTGCAGTGAAACATATTTTCCGTATTTTCACTGGTGTCTTGCCGGACTACTTTCTTTTTAAATTCTACCAGTACTCAAAATTTAAGGGAAAGTCTTGCAAATTTTAAATTGTCCAGAAAGAGAAAAATGTATATAATAAAACAGAAAGTTCAAGTTTTTTCTATAATACAGTGATTTATTTTTATCTTGTGGCATGAAAATTACCATATTTCACTCGTGGCTATCGCCACTCATGAAATATTTATTTTCATACCACTCGATGAAAATAAATCATGTATTTATAGAAAAAACTTGAATATCCTCTATATATCAGAAATTCTGATATATCGGACCTTGGTGGCAGAGATCAAACTCCTCACACTGATTACCTCCCTTGGCAGAATTGTAATCACTGCCTTCACAGACGTCACATGATGATGAAAGTCACATGACGTAAAGTCGAAATTCAAATGTAAATATCGACCGGTTACATAGAAAATCTAACGTCATTTTTCTCTTTCTGTTTTATTTTTTTAAAACTGTTTTGCAAAACCTAAGTCCGTTATATTTTTATCAAAAAATTATCAAAAAGTAAAAAAATAATGAAAAATAAATTAAAAAAACCCAATAAAATAAATATCAAATATTGATTTTTTCAATGTTTGTGATGGCAGAGATTTTCTTGTACTGATAAGGAGATTGGGCAGAGATCTACGCCGAAGAATTAAAGGGAGATCACTTTAGTGTTACCCTG
>NW_026858688.1:0-58517 GCF_026571515.1 Ruditapes philippinarum | reverse complement strand
AAGATATCTCCGTTACATTAAACGACCACATAAAAGAACACAAATGACTATTATACGTTTCTACTTTAGTATGAGCTTTTCTTATTTTCTGAAGAATTGCTTTGTCTTTAAACACTTGAGCATAAATAGAACAAGAATAAGATTTTAAAAAAAATGCTTCGTACAGCATCGTTTTGAAAAAAGGGAAGTCAAAGTGTTCAGTAATGCTTACAGGGATCTTGTTTTGTGCATGTCACAACAAACACTGTAATAACAATTTATTGACTTGAAAAATTGTGTGAAAGGACAAATAGTATAGATGCGTTCCATTGTCAGACTTATAGCCCATCTGATACACGCTGATACATCAGCAGTTGCAAATTTAAACAACGAATTCCTTGTATTCTACGTGTCTCATAACACATATTCCTGATTTTTGAACTAACAAGTATTTCTGATTTTTGGATAATGTCAAATACTAACAATTAATGTTTATTAGCAAAAAGAAACAACAAACATATACATGCAAATGTCAGGTATTCTTGGTTTTAAAAACGGGCTTATATGTTTGGATATTTTAACTGTTGTTAATTTGAAAAGATTTGGAAGGAATGGTATACATTGTTTTCTTTTTTATTAAATATGTCTTCATTTATAGTAAACTCTTGCAATATTTATTTTTCTTATGTAAATTGGATAGGTTGTTTGCACATAACCTACAATGCAAATGTATAATTTATGTATTTGTTGTTAGCAATTTATAACTCATAACTTTTAGCATTATGCAGACTATATTTGTATACAAATTGTTTATTTTACTATTTTTATTCTCAAAAATTAAGACCCATTTTCCTTTGAATTTAATTGCAAATAAAGTAAATAAGTACAAAGTAAACATAAATATATGGGATTATGCTTCTCAAATAGTTAGGTTGACAATTGTATATGTTTTACTCCGATTTATTTCCATGCTGCTATTGCTTTAGCGGTTTTGTTTGACTTTTATAATAGGTTTTTGTTTTTTGTTTTATTTGGTTTTACGTCACATCGACACAGTATAGGTCATATCGCGACATTACAGCTTTACTGGTGGAGAAAGACCTCAGGTGCCCCTCCGTGCATTATTTCAGGCACGAACGGGCACCCGAGTAGAACCACCGACGTTCCGTAAGCTAGCTGGATAGCTTCCTCACACGAAAGAATCCAAGTCCTTGTCGTAATTCGAACCCACAGCGGTGAGGAGCAAGTGGTTTGAAGTAAACGACCTTAACCACTCGGTCACGGACGCCCCCTTTATAATAGGTATGAGTAAATATCCATGATAGAACATAGTACACAGGGACAACTAAAATAACTAAATGAAAAAGTATTAGAGTTATTGTATGAATGTGTAAAATGCTAAATATTTAATGTTGATGACAGTTTATACCATTTAGAGTTATGACTCATTCTTGGCTATATACATGTACACATTTGTTGTACTGACAATGAAATATGATTATTTCTTTCTGATGAATGTAATTATATACACATTAAGTGAACGGACACATGTCATTGCCAAGAACAAAATATCCATTATTATAACAATAATAGATATATTTCTATCAATTCCTGTTTCTGCAATATGTTTATAATTACAAAAACAATATCCAATCGAATGTAGACATCAACCTATCAATACATGCCAATTTGACATAATGAATCTATATCATTTAATTGTGTCTGAACAATTTCTTATATTCTGTATATGTTTATATGAAAAATGTGAATAAAGTCAGATCTGTTGTTGAAAACAAGTGCTTTTTGCGCCTTTTCCTAGCATGATAAAGATCATTAACAACAAATAAAAAAAAAACATACAACCAAAATAAAATAAAACAAACAGAATCCTTAAAATAACGTTTAAAATGACAAAAGTTGAATTTTCGCAGGTTAGCATGAATGACAATGCATCTAATAAGCAAAAATTTAATTTTTCAGCATGTTAACGATTAACAACAACGCAGATGTATTAACACATCTCATGATCATACAATACTAATTGTAATACGTATCTTTTTTATCAATATGACGAGACGAGGAATTTTCATTGTTGCTTTCCTTAAAATCTTAGTTCTATAAGGCATAAAGAAATGTTTTAGTTTAATGCTTAATCAATCTTCTTTCTACATTATGTAATTATTTAAAAAAAAACAAAAAACAAGTAGACAAATTTTGCGAAAATATTATGTACATGTATCACTTTATAATTTTAAAATCTTAAACAATTTGAATTAAAATGCATAAAACTGCAATTTAGCATTATGTGTTTTAATACTTTCTCATGATAATCAAAACAATTCTAAATAATGACTATTCAAAATAATGACTAACGTATATATTACATCATAATGACTGTCCCCATGCGTTCGATTAAAATATCTGACATTTACTACATAGATTAATGACCTTAACAGTCATTATAAAACAAGTTATGTTACGGTTCTGATCATTCAATGGGAAGCCGGCATAAATCACACAATTACATTGTAATGGTTTCTGTGTCCGACATTTTAATAAGTGTCTAATCAAAGACATTTACAGTTGTTAAGTTTGTTATTGGCGGGCTGATATACAACAAAAAACAACAACACTTTTTTAACGGTCTCACAGTCTCGTTTATACAAAACGAACTATATATTATTTACTTAATATTTTTAATTCAAATGTCTTAATTGTGTTTTATACTATAACGTACGAATATAAATCTCTATTCTGTAGTTGTAATAAACATTTGTCGGTGCAGGTAAGGGAGCTAATGTGTAGTAACTTCGCTGAATAGCGCATAATTATCATAATATCCTAAATGTCAATTATCATGACATTTCGTTTTATTTTCAGGAAAATACATTTGTTTCACACACGATTTTGCTCACTAACCGACAGACAATACACTCATTTTAGATTATATTAATCTTATGAATAAAGAACAGTTATTCTGTTGAGTTGAAGCACTGTTGTTAAATTAACTGTTAACATTTCTTGTGATATCACGCCTTATATATTTATTTCTCTTTCTGTTCTTGCAATCGCAACTTCTCAGTCTTTTCCGACAAACATCGGAAGAAAGTATTTTAAAGAATGAATGCACAGGAGGTTCGATTTGATTTTTAAAAAATTATAAACCGTTACTAAATGTTTAAAAAAATCATCAAACATATTAAAATAATAGGACCTACTTCACAGTACTAGCCTCTTTCTAGTGAACCAATTAAAACAAACACACAAACAAAAGTATTTTTATTGTTATTATCACAATCGTATCTGAATTTTCCTAAATTATTTAGAATTAGTGTAAAAAAATATCCATTTTGTAAATACAAGCATTTACGTTCGGTTTTAGTTTCAATTATTATACCGTTTCTTATAATTGTAACAGGAGATAAATAAAATAACACTTGATTTGATAAAAATATTCTTGTTTACTATAACTCGTACACATTATCTTAATTGATATTTTGCGCAAAGAACTAAAACAGAAGGTTAGGACAATAAACGGATTATTTTAAAATCAAATACAAAGTCTGTATTATTTATGCAGAAACCTTTAAGACGTCTGTAGAGACTACCAGCTGAATAGTTTACGAAGAGGCCCGCATAATTATTCTTACGCACAAATTGGTTTTTGTTTGTAGATTCTTCCAGAAAGAAAGCCGTGCACGAAGTAGGTGTATCGTCTGGTTAATTAAATTGAGTAATGAGTTAATGTAATTCTGGTGTAGTGATATAATGAATTTAACATATAAAATACGGGATTGTCACAAACAGTTTTGTAGGCATTTCAGTTGGCAAAAGTAAAGAAACATGGAACGGAAATATTCAAAACAAAATATAACTTCTTTTCTTAAAGTGTATACACGTTATATACCAGACAGTAATGAACTTTTTGTAGTGTGTACAGAAATTCAATTATTGTGTGCCATAACCTTCAGAACCACCTTCTTTGCAAACTATGTAAAACAGCCATGTCAAGAACAGAAACATGTTGTAATAACGATTGCATTGGTTTAATTGTAAATATGTGTGTCTGAACCTAATTTAGGGGTTACCGACATACTCAACTCAAGTACTGGTTTGTTTGTTTTTGTTTTGTTTTTTGGAAATAGACTAGAGCCTGATTGATCAGTTGACAAAACTTTTATTTCATTAAACCTCTGCAAAACATGCTAAATCTAAGAATGTGTGGAATGCAAATGTTACATTAACAAGGGATAAATCAAATTCTTTTAACCGAAAACATATCATTGTATTATTATTTTTCTTAATAATCATACTATGTTTAGTTATTGTTTGGGATGTTGTATTTGATAAACTCGTCTTTTGGTCACACTTAAGAAAACACTAGAGCATGAGGTAGTCTACGTTAAAGCCCTCATATGATACTGTCTCTCATGATAAAATTGAGAAAATCTCCAAGCATATGTCAAAAAGTGGTTAACAAAGACACACAAAAAAACAACAAAAAAAACCTCAGAAATGTCTGCGAATAGGTGACACAGCTACACACTATTGCAATAAAATTCTGATTTATTTTCTTTGGAAAGAAATGAATATGATTCCTAAATTGCACAAATTGTCGACTGACAATGAACAAAATATGTGTGTTTACTGTCATTTCTGAGCGCTTCCACATTGTAATGGTAGTCGATATGCCTGCTGTGTCAGACAAAATATTGTTTCTATTTGTTGGCATGCATTAGGCGTATATAGGTTTAAGGAGTGGAACGTGTCAGAGCAATAATTGAAAGAATATTATTGTTGTATTGCTCTTATCTTATAAAATAAAAGTTTCTTACAATTTCCCGCGCAAGAAAAGAAAATGCATTGCTTTTAACACAAAAGCTTTATCACCGAAATGATAGAAATAAGCCAACAAAACTTAAATAAAATATATCGATTGCATAATTATATGACAACGCATTGCCTTCTGATCACGGTGATAATTATGATAATTGATATATGCTCCCGTCCAAATATATTCAACCTCATCATTGAATAAACAAGGAAATGTTCAGATCATCATAACTGATAATATGCGTGCATGTCCTAGTAATTAATTAAGGTACATATTTTCATTGTAACCATAACAGTGTCTTCTCGTCCCCTTTTGCACATAACTACGTGAGTGCTTACACTATTTTAGACCTTGTTACCGCTTCAAATGTCGCTTCATCAGCCATTTCAAACATAAATGTGTTAATTTTTGAGCGAGAAGGAATATTGTTATGAATAAAAAACATATTGTTCATAAATATGGTTGTCTCTAAGGCATAACAATTGGCTAAACTAAAAAGGTGATACATTTGTTACTAAACTGTTTAATGTGAAGACACTGTAAAGCACTTAACCTTAAGACAGTAAAGCAAATTAAATATAATCAATTAAGCGGTGTTAGCGGCTGTTTCAAACACAAAACAACAGACAACTTTAAATAAAATTACGTGATAAAGGTGGTACAAACTTCACACGCAGGTATATATTAGCATTGTTGTTTTCAGAAAGAACAATGAAGTACATAATGAACACAATTTTCAATCTGACATCTTGTCGGCAAAAACCATATATCTCACAAAGTAAGTGTATCATTCAACTTGAATTAACATTATACTTTAATGGTAAAATAGGATACTTCTCCAAACATAGAAGTTTTTTTACTAAGACAAACACTGAAACTAAGCAAATAAGTGATTCAACAGCAAACATTTGAATAGCCTCTTTAGATCTTTAATTTTGACAACGAAGAGATATAATTCCTAAAAAAATAATGAATATTCGCGAAAATTTTACAAATGAATCATGAAAATAAAATGTATTTATTATTACCACTATGTTTATAATGATTTGTATCGTTATGGACATTTTGCAGCGCTACTTATGAAAGTCGTTATTGGCGACACCGGTGAGCGGCGTCGTCTCTTATGGAATGCTTTTTATTTTGGCCTATGGAAGGAGCTGTTATTATTAGCAGTTAATGTTATGTTGTGTTAATTAGTTTTATTTTGATTCGTAAAAATCAAGTAAACAAATATGTTGTTATATTTGTATCTAATAACTTTATGTAAAAAGCATGTGCATTGTGATATTATTTTCACAAAATTGCAGGTTAAGTTTAACAGCTTGTCCCTAAGTTTTATTGACAATACTAAAACCAGGATTTCGAATATCGTTTTGGTCTACATTGATGCCGTATCCATTCATTCATTCATTTATATATTTTCAAAATTTTCCTACAAGAAGAAAGTTCACCTGCAAACTAGTATAAGGATAGGTAATGGAACTGTTGTAAACGATTATCCTATTGATTTTATACTTATTATGTTTATCTGTTGCGCAGAATGGTTGTTTTTACAAAGTGTACCAGTATCCGGATGTTGAAAGCTATCCGATTTTCTGTAATTACTGCTGTCACATGGCCATCTATTATTTTATGAATACTTTACAATGAATTTGCATGGCTTAATAAAACTGAGCCTGCAACATTTCATAATTTTGCTGTTTAGGGTGTTCTTTTAAGTTTCAGGTTTTCTCTATTTTAAGGGAAAGTAACTCATGATTACTAAATTATTTGTTCTTTTCTGTCTATCTTAGGTATTACTTATAATACTATTTTTGTTGTATAAAATTTACCAGTTGTAAGGTCATCAAAATCATGTTAATGTTAAGAATTCATATTCATTAATAGAAACTGGGAATTATTAATGTTATGTGCATGCATGTATATCTTAGTATATTGATATGATGAGACTTAAAATATTTCTGAATTTAAAGATTTACAGTTATGTCATTATTATTAAAGGGATTAGACTTTCATTTAAAGTTATAAATGATAATTCATGTATTGATTGAAAATGTCCTTAAACTTGGATCAATCAATATAATTAATAAAATCTCAAAAAATCATATTCTGAATAGTTATTCTATTTTTTTCTTTCATAGTTTGAAAAGGACAGCTTCTGTCTTATCTATTTGTAATAGAGGGACACCGGTCTCAACCTCCAGGTCTCCTGAGTCAACCCGACAACAGAATTTATATAGAGTAAATTTGTGCGGGTGATTTGTGCCACATGAAAACCAACATAGTACAAAAAGTAACCCGGCGCAAGATGAAAAGATGAAAATACAATCTACCACAAAGTGGTTTGTTTGTTGCATTTTCATGTTTTCGCCCGGTGCCCTTGATGCAAAATACAAATCAGCCTTCATAAAATTTCTTATCATAGAAAAAAGGTTAGTTTTTTATCTGTACAAAAAATAGATATTATACAATTGTATTAGCACAGTTATGTTCACTTTCAAATTGACCTGTTATAAATAATGACACATTACCAATAACTGTCTAAGCTCTTTTTAGAAAAAATAATTATACAATAATATATAAATTGTTATTTAATTAAGACTATGAGTATGTAAGGTTTCTTTTCTTATTTATTAATTAAGAATTAATTGTCTGTTAATTTGAAAATCTAAAAGTATCTGTCATGGTTTAGAACTGTTCACTATTTAGGGGAGAAAATGTGTAAGCAGCCAGATAGCTTAATCGCTACAGCTGTGGTACATTATTATGTGGGTCACAGGTTCGAGGTCTGGTCAAGCTGAAAGTTTTTCTCATCCTGTGACTGCATATAAGCATGAGTTCAATTCACTATGCTCTGTAAAAATAAGAAATTCAAGGACAAAAATCAATATAGTGGGGAAATATGTTGTGGTTTAGAACTGTTTCATTATTAAAGAGAAAATGTGTAGCTGGCCGGATAGCTCAGTTGGTCTTCTGAAAGTCATGGGTTCGAGTCATGGTCAGGCAGTTTCAGTCAGGGTTTAGAAGTGGTTTTTCAACTGACACATGTTTGATTCATTTTACAGATTGCATTAAATTTGAAAAGGACAAAGGCAGTATTGCATGATACTTTTTGATCTACAAAGGGCATTTGATACAGTTGATCACACTATACTGCATTCTTACATGGTTTAAGTCTTATCTCTGATAGACAGCAGCTGGTTGATGTGGCTGGTACTCATTCTGCTACTGCTCTGAGTACATATGGTGTCCCCCTGATGTTCATTTTAGGTCCTCTTTTATGTCTTTGTTATATGTTAATGACATGTCTGCAACTCTAAGCAATAAGTAATAAGCTTTTATTATATGCACAGGCACAGTATCAGACATTGGAAGAAAAATTATGACCAGATTGATAAAAAAACTGTGTTCATCTTAAAAGTGTCAAAAACCAAAATAAAATGTAAATAATAACCCCCCTTTAAAAATATACTTTAAAATGATAAAGGGGGTCATTATTTACATTTTTTTTTTTTTTTTTTTTTTTTTTGGTTTTTATGAACACATTTTTTTTATCAATCTGGTCATATTCTTCTTCCCAGGTCCAATACTGGTGCCTGTGATTATATGCTGATGACTCAGAAATCCTTGTGTCTGGTAAAATAAATCTGAAGAAATTCTTTCTCATTATAAGTATAAGTGTTGTAATATTTGGTTAATTGACTACTTCTTCTTCTTCTTCCAATATACTGGCCACCTTCAACTAACTGAAGTTTACTGCCAGGTTAATGCGCAAGACCAAAATGAAGAGTAAAAATAGTGAGGAATATATACAGTGCAGGTTAAAAACGGACAAGAGTGTGGTTTAGATATAGAGTTGGGACAGATGAGTACGGAATGACTCAACTGTACCGGCTGACGTAGCGTCTGGAGGTAGGCTGTTCCAGTCTTTGATGGTACGTGGGAAGAAGGATTGTTGACGGTATTGTGTACGGCAGTAGGGTATCTTGTAGGTTAGGTTGTGTGAATTTCTTGTAGATGTGGAGTTGGAGGGTATGAGTTGTGAATTGTCTAGAGCGACCTAGACTATAAATTGTCTTTGCATCTTGGCAAGACAGAGTCTATTCTTTCAACTAAAACTGGGCCTAGCCTCCAGGTCACATGTAATGGTACTGCTAAAAAGTACACATCTTTTGTTAAGTATTTAGGTGTAAACGTGTATCAAATTCTTTTGGCGTCGCCCTTTGATGCTTTGCATCAATGCTTTTCTTGTATATATTATGTATTACAAAATACCATTACCGTTTATTGGCATGCTTTAATCATATATATTTATAAGGAGTGGAACGTGTCTGAGCAATAATTGAAAGGGTATTATGTAAACATTGTTATTATTCAAAACTTCTAGTTTGCTCGCAAAAGAAAATGCATTGCTTTTTAACAAAGAAAGATTTATCACCAAAATGCTGGCAATAAACTAACAAAACAAAAATAAAAATAGATTGATGATCGTATCATAATTTTACAACTAAGCACTGCATTACTTTAATTATCTCGTCTTAATATAATAAACATCATAGACGTATTAAGCATAGACAAGAATAGGGGGTAAAGTTAAGTTGAGATTAATTCTTAGATTTTTAAATACATGTCAATATTATGATCTTTCCTTTGAGATAATGCCCAAGTTATAGTTTCCTTTGAGATAATGCCCAAGTTATAGATAACGACTCATCGTTTTGTAATCTCAGCGTGTCTTCCTCCCGTTGCAATTTGCATATAACTGAGTGCTAGCACTTATTTAAACCAAGTTGCCTTTGACTTAAAACATGAATTATTTAATTGCAAAACAAGAAGAGCAAATATTAGGAAAAGAAAACAAACTGTTCATGAATGATAACAAAATTAGTTTGCATGCATGTATTACATTAATCTAACTACCTTTCTTTTCCCTAGCCACAAAGACGAACGCATTTATCATCACCTTATCATCACGAATTTTTACATTTTATAAATATCTGAAGAAAATAAAGAAAAGTCGTCTCAGAGAATATTTTGTGATTCAATATCAAATCTATATTTTTACCTTTAATTCTCAAGTTATATAATTAAGGGTTAAATATTGAGCAATAAATAAACCAAAGAAAAGAAAAGCGATATCATTATCGTAACAATCAAAACACCGCTACGATTAAGTTTCCACCAATTTGACGCATATTTTATTTCATGTGTTTTATTTAGTTTATTGTATTAACGTTAAAGGTCATGGACATTTATAAATACTGCCTTTAAGGTGCGACACATAACTACTATTCCAAAAAATACTCGTTTTTAAACTAAACTGTTCATGTCGAATCTAAATGAAAGACATTTTATTCCCACGCTTAAGTCTTTAAATAGAAGATTTCACAGCAGAATCCGTTTGTATTTTTCATAATTATACCAAGTGCTAAAAAGGCACTTAACCTTAAAACTGTTAAACGTATAAAGAATAAACAATTAATAGGTGTTAACGGTTGTCTCTAAAAGCATCAAAACGGACAACTTAATAAATTAGGTGGCCCGTTTGTTACTACACTGTTTAATGTGGAGACATGCAAAGTGTATTTCTGTAATTGTTTTAAATGAATTGTTGTTCAAATTTCCTTGTCTTTCACAGTAAGTAAAATGAACTACAAAATGGTAATTCTTTTCAATCTGTCAAATTATGAATCTACCAAACAGAATGTATTATAAAGACAGTTGAAAAGCTTATATAACGGCTCTGTCTGTGTGTAAAGGAGATGATGCGTTTATATAGATTATTATTATAAATATGGCTATATAGATAATAATTTGCTCATTTCGGATCTTATGCTGATTGTTTTTTTTTTTTTTTTTTTTTTTTTTTTTTTTTTTTTTTTTTTTTTTTTGTTCAAAAGTGCAATTGACACATTTAAAGATAAAACTTCCATAATCTGCCCAAAAGAATCATTTAAATTTCACAATTTTTTTTAAGATAGAACGAACAACCACTTGTTTTTGAGATTACTAATAAAGGCGACAAATCAATCTTGTTCGTGTGAAATATCAAGATTTTATATTAAATACAACAGGAAAATCGTCTTTATTGAATATGTACTTTCAGACTTTACGTGGTTATCGTATTAAAATGTTTCCGATAAGGCTTTTACATGTCAAATATTTACTTACACTTGGCAGAAAAAGGAGTATATTTACTTTGTTTGAAGAGATGGTAAAACCATTTAAATTTGTTAACAAATCATATACCAGTGAAAACAAGCTTTCGTTTAAAAGAAATCTTTACGTTAGAATATACATTTTGTAAAGCTTTGTTTTTTTTGTTTTAATTGGGTTTCACATCGAACGAACACAGTCAAGGTCTTTCTTCTCGAGAGCGTTTCTCTTTTTTTACCGGTAGAGATCGTTCCAGAAACATAAACATAAGTAAACACAGTTTTCACACAAGCAATAAGGACAATATATTTGTCGTTTTAAATTCCATTAAGAATGTTCTCATTTCCCAATGGTGTTCTGTATTACAAAATGATTGAAGTAAAAGAAAAAAAAAACGAAAAAAACTCAACCTTCCGATTTTTAAGTTAATGCAATTAGAACACATGGCAATTATCTTTAAATAATGATGTTTTTAATTATATAGATAACCTGACGAAATAGTCAGTATTGTAAGAAAAATTCCATCTTTTAAACGTGTTTAAGTAGTGAGACCGTGTCAACTGCATTTTTAGGAGTGTGCAGTAAAAAGACTAACATTTTATATGATAGCATGAGCAAGCAAACCATAAACGAAAAACAACGGATATAAGTCTAAAAATACATAAGGAAACGCAAAAATCATATTTGAGGTCGTACAGTTTATGTCCTGTAAATATCAACTCAGAGTACAAAAACCTAAATATTATTATTTGCCACTTATTAGAATGTGTCGGCATAACCCCTTTCAACTTTAAGGAAGAAACATATCGATTTTGACCAGAAAAAGAAAGAAAAGTCATGTGATACTATTTATAGTCTATGTTGTTAGACTAAATACAAATAGTTATATTAAGTATAAACATCCGTGTTTCTACTGTTTGATTTTCTCTACTTCACATTCTACTTATCTAATATTTTGTCTTCCAATAATTTTCAAAAGGAGCGGCAAAATTGGTAATTTTTTGCCAGCAATTTGTATATTCCCATAGCTCTGTTGTAGGTCAATGGCTTTTGTCTGTAATAATGTCTTCGATAATGTCTTTGGTCAGTGTTGATTTTAAGTACGCAGCTCTTAAACATGTTTTATATAAACAATAAGCAAAAATAATTACAACAGAAAAACAAAACAAAAAAACAAAAAAAAGCAATGTTGATCATACATTATATCAATCTTATTTGTCTGAATTTAAAAGCAGACTTTCAGAATTGACCATAGCTCACTTTTATATTCTTTAATGAAATTCTTTGTTATTGTGTTTGGATATAAACGAAATAAAAAAATACTTGTGCGCTCAATGCTATTTTGTTTTAAATTGTTTCTTAAAGGCAAATGTTTCTAAGCATTATGAATTCAGCTATATTTTTGTATGTTCTGATGACAACATACGCATTATGACAAAATGACCCTAGCTTTATTAAAATATATGTTCATTATAAAGCATATTTAAAGAACGTTCAATTTTATGCAACTTATGTAAAAAACGAGTAGCATAAAACAGTTGAGAGAAAAATGATTGTAATAAAACTATAGTCATTGTTAACTGGTGTTTTTCATGATTTGTCCCAGTCTCGTACTACAACTACGTGATTTTAGTCAATCTTCATCAATATAGAAAGAGTGACACTGAGAAATCAGCATGCAAATGTACAACTTTAAACAACAAGTGACTTTAGGCACTAAACTTTTAGATATTTAAGCAAGTTCATAAAAGCAATGTAGCGGCGTTAATTAACGATCGATATGTTTAGGACAACAGACAGCATGAAAACTGGATTCTCAGAAAAAAAGCATCATATGGTTGTGTTTTTGATGTTGTTGTTGTTGTTACTATTGTTGTTGAAGTCAAAACACGTAATATAGAAATCAGACAAAAATGATGTGTTGAAAATTTATGCTGTTTTCCCAGTAATTATTAAGTACATTGACAGGTCCGAACCTTTTTTTTTTGGTATGAACAGTTTTTTAAAAGCTCAAAATAATATGAAGCCTATATAATATTATATAGTAATCATTGACATCTATCAAGTTCATTGTATGACAGTTATTGAGATTCTTATAGCATCATCTTTTCTTACAAAAACATGGAATTCAGCAGTTGAATTGTAGGTATTATTATACCTCTCTTGCATTTTATACACACTTTCTTAAAATTATTTTATAAATGAGGATTTAATAAATCAATTTAATGATAAAAAGTTAATGAAAATAATAAACAGCTAAAACAAAAACGGCGTATGACCGACTGTAGATGTTTCAGAAGTGTTTTATTACTATCGTCTAACTAACATAGTCACCTGCCAATTTTCGTAGGTACACATGTCATAATGTTATCACGAAAAAGTAGAATTTAAATGAATAGTTAGAAAACGCTTTTGAGAACAGATTATGCATGAGAAAAAAAATGCGAAAAATGTTCAGATTCATGCTGGCCATTAAGTATTTCTTATTCTACATGAAATACCAGATACGTCATTTTTAATTTTATTGTCATTAATGACTCTTGTATTCATAATATTCCATGTATGTACATTAACGAAAAAAATATACAAACTAGAAAAGCTATCAATAGCGGTATTCTTGTACAAAGAGTTTTTAACGCGAAGATATATCAAAAGGTCAAACCTGATATTTTTAATTTCAGATTGAACTGGTAACGCGTTCTGGCTTCAGGTATACGTTTTGTATTAAACAAAGCTTGTTGCGGTTAATTAGAATCGCCTATCATGAATAAAACCTAACTAACCTCAAACTTGTTTTCTTTGACAAAATGCATTCGTTTTATATTTAAATTGATTGTGAACAACTTCTTTTTTCGACAACGAACATTGAAGCAAAATGTATCAGTAACATCAAAACTACACCGCTCATCCAGTTTGCAATTAATATAATTCGTAAATAACCTACTTTGGCGTTTGAATTGTTTTATTGGCTTTTTGTTTTGTTAAGACAATATGATATGACACTCGTATTCGGATGTATGCCATCATGGTGTTTCTTTTATTACTTCTATTTACATTTCTGGTATAATGAAACTCGTGTTCCTGAATTCGTAATTCTAGACACGGATTAAATATTCACTTCAGGAAAAGTCCATCTTAGAACCTCTAAGATTTTATAACTCTGTAACTGTTTATTATTTATTATTAAATGATTAACCAAATTTAATAAAACTACAAAACTTAGCAGTGTTTAGTATTTACCAATTTTCGGCTGTTTTCGTAAATGCACTCTCTCTTCGATGTAATTAAAACAGTGTATAAAGTGTTCTTGTTATAACATCAATATCTTGTACTGAAAGTGAAAGAAATGTGTTAGTTTAAATATATTGGACATTCTCCGATTTATTACTGTGTGTCGTTAAGAGGTTGTTTTTTTAATAAATAGCACTTACCAAAAACTAAAACGTTTATATGCACATCAAGATAAATTTTATTGAAATCGAATAAGACACAATTTAGACATTCCAACACTGACAATATAATAACACAGTCATCTCGTTCTTTAAAACAAATTTAATGAAAAGCTATTGTTTGCAAACTACAGAGACTTGTGTCTTTATATCAATTTTATTGAATTCAAAGAACATTTGATGAATATATAAAGAAACCTGTATGAGCCCTAAAAAGTTTGAAAATTTAATACATGTACTACAAGTCCAAGGGGCACAGCAAATCCAAAAGTGCAGTAATAGTCAAAAGTATCACTCAAAATACCAATAAATATCTCATGAATGAAACCAAAACTTAAAAATGAGAAGCAAAGGGTTGAATAAACCCCCTTAAAATAATCAATAAATGGGTTCTTTTTATATTAAATATATGCATATATTAAGACAAATTAAAAAAAATAGGTTAAGCTAGAAGCAAAAGTTAAGTCCTGAACATTACTAAAATATTGGGTACAGTGCATTGTTTCATAGCCATCCATAGAGGATATTAAATGAATGCAGATTTTATACACAATTTTTTGAGCGAGTTCAATAAAATCATATTAAGCGAGCGAATATTGTTTTATTTAACGTGTTCAAAATGTATGTGGTCAGATCGACTCCAGCTTTAATGGTAAAGACGGACCTCACGTGCACCATTCGTGCTTTATTTCAGAAAAAAAAGCCGTATGAATTCCTCTTATGAAAGATTCCCGAGTTCTTGTTAGGATTTAAACCTATATATGCCGATATTCAAATGTGATTGACAGATGAGATATAATCACCACCGGTAAATAAGTAAAGTTCTTCCGAAACAACTTTTTTACACATTTGCTTTATATATATCTGCTAAATTAATATACATAAAATTGAATGATTGAATTAAATAATGTGTCAACAAAAGATATATTTAAATGTGTGCTTGTTAAATTGATAAACTGAAGTACGGTTTCTATTGATTCTTGCTATGTTTTGATTGGTATGACCTTATTGTGGAAATCTTTCATGTCAGTGAGTAAACCGAATAGACCCGATTAAGGTTGTATTTCATTTACAAATTAAAGCGTTTCTATTGATCTGATGAAGTAAACAAAACAAATGTTTTATAAAATATATGCGACAGAAGATCTTATTTCAATATTTTGTCACCCGCTTTCTTTTGTTAATTCTTGATTGTTTGTTTGTTTCATTTTACGCCTTTTTCCAACAGTATTTCAGTCATATAGGCGGGTAGTTTCCTAACCATCGTTCCTGGAGAGTTACACCAGTACTAGACTACCTTCCTCCGCGCTAAACTTCCAAAGCATCTCCCGGGGATCGAACCCACGCCAGAGAGGTAACTGGATTAGAAGTCATCGACTCTAACCCCTCGACCACGGAGGCGGTCTGTTAATTCTTGATCTGCATTGTTTATGTATGTTACCTTTCATGTGAGAGTTACGTTCATTGAGCGCCGCCTTTCCTTGTTAATCTTGTTTACCAAATTCTAGATTAATCGAAGGATTCCGTAAATTTTCTACTGTGTTAGGACTGCTGCAAAACACACAGAGACAGCAAAATGATAAAATAATAAAAAAGTCAGGAGTTACGTTTTCATATGAACACTGAATATTAAATTTGCAGTGCATTCCATATATATATACAAAACCGTTAAAATCATGAAACAAACGATGAAAGAAAAATGGAAGAATGAACATATATAAATACACTTATATAAGTACATTACCTGCAAAACAGAAAGAGACAGCACAATAATAAATATAGGATCACAAATTCAGACATGTCAGAAGTTACGTTTTCACAGTCACAACTGTATTTCAAACCAATCTGCCGTACACATGCAAGGCGTTAAATTGGCAACAAACTGAAGCCCGACACCATAGTTTACTTACTATAGTTAGTGTATGATATATGAGGACTGATAATGAAGCTATGGGAGTAAATATGAGATGAAGACTGGATGGACAATGAAGAATATATTTATTAGAAATGCACTATATGTAATATAGGATATAAGAATGGTAAGGTTTATATTTATATATAATGACAAATGACCCTGTGACTTGTATAATTTCATACATTTAGGTAAACATACTTCATACAAATACACATTTTATCAGAAACATTTAAAAGTCGCACCTTTATCATAATATTTCCAGAATGACATATCTTAGCCGACAAAGTCTCTGGCATTTATTTGCAATTGACGACCATTCTTAATATCCATTGCATACTATAATTTCACATTTGTAGATGAATTTCATGGCAGACAGTTATTCTTCCTTACCTTTTCGGTTAGACAACAACGTATATATCCCCTGCAACGTCTCCGACATGAATGTGTAAAAGAATAACATACCCATTATTGCAACAATGCCTTCAACAGTAAAGTTCTAATTCGTACACAACATGCATATCCTTGTCAACACAAGTTTAATCGCAAACTTGCATCCGTCATTTTAATGACGTTATGTATAACAACCCTTTTTTAATCATAAGGCAGTATTCCATACATACGGGAGCGCGACGTGAACGTTTAGCGTGAGCGTGAAACTTGAACATGAGGCGTGAGTTTTCACGCTCACACTATTCCATTTATCCGGTTAGCGTTGAAACAATTGTTTCGTCTATTTTTGTTGGAAATAAAATATGTCATTTGATGAGTGGTCGCATTTTATTACTCACTGCGGTGGTTTTGCTTATATACATGCACGCAAGCACAAACGGAAACTTAAATCAACATTGTTTTACAACTGAAAGTAATTTATGTTAGGTTTACCTTTCAAGCCATGAATGTTGAGAGTGTCAGCAGGTCATTGATGTATGTGTCCCTGTACTCCTTTAGAGACTGGTCCTACAGAATAGGGCAGTTTCTAATTGCTTCAATTAGTGTTTCAGTTTCATCTGACATAGAAAGAGGACCTTTCATGGTGGCTTCTCGTCAATGAATGCTGTGCGTGAACGTGAAAAATCACCACATGTAAGGATCTTTTTTACGCTTGCTTTACAAGGATAAAAACGCCGAGCAAGATAACGGTTTATAAATTATGTACGTTAATTTGGTAAAAATATTTTTGTTATAATAAGAGGCTTTCCTTTATTCAATACAAGATTTGTCCGATCTTGGTTGTGCAGCCATTTGTTTATTGATCGTATGGAGTATGGAGCATGAAAATTTCGTCGCATTGCTCTATTTATTACCTGATAACAGATATGCGAGTGCCTGTTTGTACTGTTTATGTTCTTTTTTACTCATTTTTTGTTAATCTCTGCGTTCGATCCGTCCACCTTGTATCATTCGTTCATCCGTTTTTTTGTGTGTCTTTTTTGTTAGTTTTTGTTATATTTTCTAATATTCTTATTAATTTGATACAACTTATATTGTGTAGAATGACCCAAACGAATCAAGGATTGAAACAAACTGAGCTAAAGCCGGGCCAGGCATGGTAAGCAAATCGATTGTCAATTGATCTCTGGGTAATTTTCTTGTTTTTCCATTTCATGTCGTTAACACTGAATACTTACTCATGATAGCTTTGTACCTGATCATGTTACATTTCCTAAACTCCAAAGTGAACTTTGACAGAACTAATGTATTTATAATCTCTTGACGATAATTGCACTTAATATTGTCTTAGTAGGTAATCCTGTACTTAATAACAATAAGCTTTTCATACAGAGAAGGAACACATAACATATTCTATACAGTGAGTGATATAAGAAGCCAATAAGACGTTGGGGGATGTAACAATAAATGTACTTTAATTGCATAACTCCAATGTGAAAAAAATTATATTAAAAAATATTAGGTAAAAAAATTATACCGTGTAGTTGATGCATATAAATACAATCAATATCCTAAATATCAAGTTTAATTTAATTGATGAAATGCATACAAACATTATTTTTTTCTTTTATGAGTGTATGTTTAAAACTTTAGATTGTCAGTACCACCTGGGCGGCTGGCAGATCTTCATTTCGTTATCACATTAACTATGCAAGTTCCATCTAAGTTATTTCTATAAGCTATTCATTTTTACGACAATATCATATTATACTCATAAATTAGATCCTTCATTAAGTTTAACCTATCTGGGTGTTTTATGATACAAGATTGCAAGTTAATTACTAAAATTGAAATCAATTGCATACGTAGTAGCACCGATACACACATAGAAGTCACGCAGGAACGATTGTAGCAATATTTTGTTCACTTCAAATTTTATTAACTTTAAGACGTATTTCCTTATTATTAAAGACGTATGTCCTTATTTTCCAATGGTGTTGTATGTACAAAATAACAAAATGGACACTACCATTTATTAGCTAATGCGATTTGGACACATGGAAAATTTGTCTTTACGTGATTAAAAGAAAATCTTGCTAAGAAAGTAATCTGTTTGTTGTTTTTTAAATAATACAATCTTTTAAAAGTCTCAAGAAGTAAGATGGTGCAATGGTTTTCCAGAATGTCCAGTAAATCGATTATCATTTATATGATGTAGCAAATCATTAGTCATAGGCAAGCAAACCATAAAAGAAACGCAACAATTATCATGCTAGCATATATATGGGACTGCATACATTATATATTATATTAATTGAACTGAATATAAACGAATAAGGTCAATGTACATGTACATTGTATTACCTTCTTAATATTAACTCAAAATGCATAAACCTAGCATTTACGCTATTTATATGTATCGGCATAAACTTTTCAACTTTAAGAAAGAAAGAAATCGGATATTGAACAGAAAACAACAAACGAAGCATAATAATTATTATAATTAATATATTACATACTATTAAAGTGAATGCTTTTAAAGATAATGTAGCTTCTAAATGTTATAAACATTTATCTCTTTTGTTTTCCTACGAGACTTATTTCTAATCATATCTTTCATCATTCAATTCTGAAAATGGAGCGGCAAAATTGGTTTGCTTTTCCAGCGATAGCTATATTCCCATATGGACTGACGTAGGTCAATGGCTTTTGTCTACGTTGGTCAGCGTTGATTTTGATTACACAGCTCCAATTTGTTTCATATAAACTACATACAATAACAATAGCAAATCAGCACAAAAAACGTTAATCATATATTATATCTATTTTATTTGAGTAAAATTTAAGAATTTAACCTTTAATCTTTTTTTAATAACACTTTCATATATCATGGAATGTTTGAATAAAGGAAATAAAAAAAATGTACGTTCAATTTATTTTCATTGCATTGTTTTGTATTATGCGTAAATTAACTCAAACCTTCCTCAAGCTTAAATGTGTAAATTGATCAATTTAAATAAAACACTTTGTTTAAAGATCAAATAACATTTAAAGAAAACGGCATGATCAGAATAACATGAAGTGTGCTTACATGTACATCCTTTTTTAAACATTTTTTTCTTCATTAATATAAGTAAATATGTCAAACGTATTTTGAATTCAAGTTTATGTCCTTTAAATTCGATTTAAAGTGACTCTCCATTTAAATCACTAATACCATTGTTTGTTCCGCCTACAACAGTTAATATAATTATGAATGACACAATTATCATAGCTTTATTCAAATGTATGCACAGTACATGTATACAAAATATTTAAAGGAATGCCCCCCCCCCCCCCCCCCCCCCCAAAAAAAAGAGAAAAACAAAAAGCATGCAAAAAAATAAAAGAAAATAACTGTTTTCCCCCAGTCTCTTCCTTCGACCTCGATATATTATTATATAAATAAATCAAAGAATAAAGAACATAAAGTTTTACCATCATAAAGACGATACAAGCCAACAAAAGCGGTATTCCTATACACACAGTCTTGATTATGGTGGCTAATTTACGCCATGTGATATTTTCACTTCTTCGCCTAAACTGCAAAAGTGCAAATACACGATGGGATGACAAAGTCCAAGGACGACACTTTTTCGGATTTTCGAGGCAAAATAGCAAAAAAATACGACAAGTATTAGAAAAATCTGGAAACAAAGTGATCCCTCGGAAGCATTAATCACACCAAAATTACATAAGAATTGCAGACTTGGTTTGATTGAGTCTGTACATGAGGGATAATGAATAAGTGCAACATCCCTCACGCCCCCTAGCACCGGCTTGAGCGATACTAAATTATCAACTACACTTAAAAGTGTTAGAATCAATGTAACACTGTTCCCTGCAGAATGACTAACTCTTCTCTGCATTTTAATTCAAAATGACTAAAAAGCATAAAAGTTAACTAATAATTTACGTTGTACTTAGTAATGATATTAGTAATCTATAAATTATTTTAATAGTAAGAAATAAGAATATTAAGAAAAAAAAACTTAAAGATATTATGTAGCTTAAAGAGTATAAGAGTATTGCAATAGATCATTTGTTTTTAAAAGAAATAAAAGTTACATTTACCAAGCACCATTAAAAATATTAATTGGTAATTTTTTAGTTGATTTGGCTTAAAACTTTTTAGGGTTTAAAAACGGTAAAAAATCCTTTTCAACGGAAGTTTGACATTTTTTTTTTTTTTTGTTTTTAAAATGACTTTTTTGATTTTTATATTTTTTTCACGTAATGTATTATATTTTGTTCTATTTGGTATTTATATATTTCAGTTACATAGAAAGACTGTTTTACAATAGCTCAGCGGTAAACTAGTATTAAAAGTTCATTGTAGATTTTCTATCTTAATTGGTTTATATAATTCAGTATGCTATGTTTGCATTCTTTTTGTAATTCATATTGGACGTATCTGTTCAATAAACAACATTCGGTAGAGGTATACGGTCACTTAAAGAGCATAGTCAGTTACTTAATCTGTTCTTAGTTTTCTTACAATCATTTACTTTCCTGCGCTGACATGAAAAACAGGAGTAAGTTGCCATGTAATATACGGCATTACGATAGTATCAGGATAATAAACAAATTGTTTTCATAATAAACTGTCTAATAATATATATATAAGTTTTTTTATGAGATCTTAGTAACAAAAGTGATTTTTTTTATTTGCGTTCTTTTCATTAAATCGAAACATAAATGAAAACGCAAAACACCCATTCGGAACCGTAACTTTAGAATCAAAAGGAAGTAACTTAGGCTTCACACCACGAAATTTTCGTGAAATTATATAGCGTGCTTCAATTGCTGTTTAAAAAAATGCATTTTGTGATTTCAACATAAAGAATCAGAATGGCCAATCAACTCAACGTTGCATTATGGTAATTTTTATTAATATGTGTATTTCTTTTATTTTCAGGTACAATTTCACAATGAAAAACACTACAATTAACACTATAATAGGGTCTTTATGTCTGTCATGTATACACACGAGCATGAAGTCAAAGGCAGGACCCATAAAATCATGGAAATGTATTAAAAGTTTATACTGACTGTATTACAGCCTCATGTATAGGGTCCTTTGTGAAAATCTAAAAATAGTGTCTATATCTGAAGGGGGCGTCGCCCAAGGCCCCAAACATATAAGGCAAAGAGTGGAAAGCCAATATTATATGACCATAATACAAACTCCTGCAATGTGATGTTGGTTGAAACCGGTCTGATGTTCAGTTACCGATTGTGAATTCTAGTGTTCTGAATGTGTGCTAAAGACAGTGGTTGAAATGTTATCCAACAATATTCTTTCATTGACTGTACGTTGAAGGCCTTATATAAACTGTACTTACATATCTATGCGTCATTGTTACAGATGGGCAAGGCCACAAAAACACAATGTTTGAATTGACCACTATCAATCCTCAAATAAGTCTTCTTTCTTTTAAAAAAGTATATGACTAACAAATCAAAATAATATCTCTCTGAATCAAACACAATTATTTTCCTCCCGGGAAACACACAACTTTTAAAAATGGCGGCCGCTTACATTTCACAAAGCCAGGTGTAATATAAATTCGCAGTTAGTAACATAATTATGGATGGATAGTTGGACTTTTTCTCCTACTAGAATTGTTTGTTTTTAAATTAAAACAAGCGATCATTCATTTTTTGTAAATAAAATGAATAATATCACCGCCATTTAACGTTGATTTTCGAACTTATTTTAAGCCCAAGACTTCTTGTATTTTATGAGAAATTCGAGAATAGATGAGGCTCTCAATGGGGAAAACAGATTTTAGTATTAACATTAATATTAAGGAAATTTCGTTTTAACTTGTTTTTAAGCATAAACGAAAAAGAAAATGTGTGAACTTTAAAAAGAGTATTCTCAATTTGACTACGTCATTCGTTAGGAGAATACTGTTTTTAAAGCCCACTTGATAAATAAAATTTCATCTTACATACAAACAAACAAATATCCTCTTTATATATTATATATAATTAGTATTGTTGATAATAAAACTGTTTTTAAACGCGTACAAGACTTTTTTGTCGCCTCGCGTCGCACGGCCCGATATTATTGAATGTAGACCCTTGTTATGAACACAATGCTATCTAAGACCAAAACTCCAAGCACTGTAGCAGCAAAGCCTAATGATAATCATTTTAAAATCTATATCCTTACACATTACATTACTTTTCGAATCACAGCCATTCTTGTTCAAAAACCTTAGTGGATGAATCAACATAAATATTTGATACTTGTTTTTACATTCCAAAATGTATAAGAAATATAAACATATCCGATTCCAAAATGTATAAGAAATATATTGTGTGCGTTTCTTTCTTTCTTTTCATAATATGTAAATTATATATGTATAACGAACTCAATACTATTTGTAATGTACTACAATATATTATTTTGTGAATAAAATATTGTTTAAACTAATAATTATGTGCTCATTTCGGATCCTATGCTGATTGATATTTGTTTCAAAAGTGCATTGTCACATTTAAAACTAAAACTTCTATAGACCGCTCGAAAAGAATCATTTACATTTCACAATATGTTGAAGAAAGAACGTACAACCACTTGTTATTGAGATAATTACTATGGGCGAACACTCAATCTTTTTTGTGTGAAATGTCAAGATTTTATATTAAACACAACAGGAAAGTCGTCTTTAATTTAGACTTTACCGTGGTTATCGTATTAAAATGTCTCCGATAAAGCTTTTACATGTCAAATATATGCTTTACGACAGAATAAACATTTTGAAAAGTTTTGGTTTTGTTGTTATACCCCACAAACGAAGTTTTATTTAGTTTTTTTTTTTGGGGGGGGGAGGGGGTGGTATATAGGAGTCAGCTTTTTGGTCCGTCCGTCCGCCCGTCTGTCGGTCGGTCCGCTTCATTGTTTCCGGACGATAACTAGAGTTTGGAACGTATTGTAATCAAACTTGGTATAAAGCAACACTATGTAGAAAGCCCGGTTGGTGTTGCATTTGGAATTCCTAGGATCAAGATCAAGGTCACCGTTACTGAAAATAGAAAAAGGGTTTCCGGACAATAAATAACGTTAGGAATGAGATATTGTAATCAAACTTTGTGTATAGCAAGTTTATGTATAGACCCCAAATGGTATTGCATTTGGACCACCTGGGGTCAAGGGCAATGTCACTGTTACTAAAAAATTGAAAAATGATTTTTTGACAATAACTAGAGTTAGGAATAAGATTTTGTTATTGAACTTGATGTTGAGGTCTTCCTCCACCAGTAAAGCTGGAACGTCGCGATATGACCTATACTGTGTCGATGTGACGTAAAACCCAAACAAACAAACAAACTTGATGTACAGCAAGTTTATGCGAAGTTCCTGGTTGGGATTACAATTAATTGAAATTATTCTTTGTACACAGTTGATTCTTCATTTTCTTTAAGTTGAGTTCAAATTCTTCTTCAGACTACTTATTTTTCAAAAAGTCAAAGTTGCTGGTTGGGGTATTAATCACCTTCAGTGATAGGTTTTAATTGGGTTCCACGTCGAACCAAAACAGTGAAGGTCTTCTCGAGAACGTTTCCAATTTAACCGGTAGAGATCGTTTCAGAAACAAACATAAATAAACACAGTTTTTTTCACAAAAGCAATAAGGACAATATATTTGTCGTTTTATATTCCATTAAGAATGTTCTTATTTCCCAATAGTGTTCTGTTGTACAAAATGATCGAAGTAAAAGAGAAAAAAACTCAACCCTGTGGTTTTTACGTTTACGCAATTAGGACGCATGGCAATTATTTCTTCAAAATTAATAATGAACTTTTTAATTATTTAGATAACCTGACGAAATAATCAGTTTTGTAGTTAAATTCCATCTTTTAAACATGCTAAAGAAGTGAGACCGTGTCAAATGCTTTTAAGGAATGTCCAGTAAAAAGACTAACATTTTTTAGTTATGAGATAGCATGAGCAAGCAAACCATATACGGAAAACAACGAATATAAGTCTAAAATACATAAGGAAACGCATAAATCACATGTTAGGTCGTACAGTTTATGTCTTGTAAATATCAACTCAGAGTACAAAAACCTAAATATTACGCCACTTAATAGAATGTGTCGGCATAACCTTTTTCAACTGTAGAAATATATCGGATTTTGACCAGAGAACGAAAGAAACGTAATGTGATACCATTTATAGTCTAAGTTGTTAGACTAAATACAAATAGTTATAATAAGTATAAACATCTGTGTTTCTACTGTTCGATTTTCTCTACTAAAGTTTCTACTTATCTAATCTTTTGTCTTCAAAAAGGAGCGGCAAATTTGGTTTGTTTTGCCAGCAATTTGTATATTCCCATAGCTCTGTTGTAGGTCAATGGCCTTTGTCTGTAATAATGTCTTCGAATATGTCTTTGGTCAGTGTTGATTTTAAGTACGCAGCTCTTAAACATGTGTTATATAAACAAAATGCGAAAATAATTACAACAGAAAAACAAAACAAAAAACAAAAGCGATGTTGATCATACATTATATCAATCTTATTTGTCTGAATTTAAGAGTAGAATTTATGAATTGACCCTAGCTCACTTTTATATTCCATAATGAAATTCTTTGTTATTTGTTTTTGCATATAAAAGAAATAAAAATTACTTGTGCACTCAATGCTATATTGTTTCCATTGTTTCTTAACATAAGAGACGACTTCACTTATAATTTTTTCTTCATTAAGACTCTTGTATTTAAATAGTCCGATATTTTAAACGAAAAAAAATACAGACGAGAAAACAACAAAAATATATTTTCGTCAAAAAGGTTTTGATCTGGGGGAAAATCAAAAGGTCAAACCCCATATTTTAAATTTCAGATTGAATTGGTGACGCGTTCAGGCTTCGTGTAGACATTTTAATTTAACAAAGCTTAATGTTGCGGTTAATTAGAATCTGTTATCATGAATCAAACGTAACGAACCTTGAACTAATTTTCTTTGCCAAACTGCATAAGTTTCATATTTAAATTGATTGTGAACAACTTTAATAATAACCTTTTTTTCCAACAACGAACATTGAAGAAAAATGTATCAGTAAAGTCTAAAATACGCCGCTCACTCCAGTTTGTAATCAACATTATTCGTAAGTAACCTAAGTTAAAAAGGCGTTTGAATTGTTTTATTGGCTTTTTGTTATGTTAAGACAATATAATATGACACATGTGTTCGGATATGTGCCAGCGTGGTTTTTTTTACTTCTATTTACATTTCTGGTATAAGGAAACTCGTGTTTTGTAATTCCAAACACGTATAAAATATTCACTTCAGGACAAGTCTACAATAGAACCTCTCATATTTTTTATGTAATCGTTGTTCTCTTTCAAACATATGTTGTTATTTTTTAGGCAATGATGTATGTAACAGTTTTACAACTAAACTGTATTAACCAATTTAAATAAAACCAAAGAACTTAACAGTGTCAAATATTTACCTATTTTTGGTTGTTCTCGTAAACGCAATCGCCAATGTCAGTGTACAAAGTTTTCTTGTTAAAACATCAATATTTTGTACTGAAAGTGAAAGAAATGCGTTTGTTAAAATATATTACAACCACATTATCCGATTCATACATGTATATCGTTAAGAGTATGTTTAAATAAATAGCACTGACCATAATTATTTTTTGATCTAGTTCAACAAAATCAAAGTAAGCGAGCCCCTGGCGAGCATACAATTGTTTTATTCAACGTGTTCAGTATGAATGAATCAAATTGTATGAAACACATCGACTTCAGCTTTAATGGTGAAGACGGACCTCACGTGCACCATTTGGCTTTATTTCAGAAAAAAGGCAAGCAAATTGAAACACCGACCTTCCATTCGCTAACCGGATAGATTCCTCTTATAAAAGATTCCCAAGTTCCTTATAGGATTCGAACCGACAGCAGAGAGGGACAAGTAGTGTTGTTTTGTCTTTTTTGTTAGTTCTTGCTATATTTTCTTATATTTTTGTTAATTTGATGCAACTTATATTGTGTAAAATGACCCAAACGAATCAAGGATTGCAACAAAATGAGCTCAAGCCAAGACAGGCATCGTGAGCAAATCGATTGTCAATTGATTTCTGGGTAACTTCTTGTTTTACCTTTTATGTCGTTAACACTGAATACTTTCCCGTGATAGCTTTGTACCTGATCATGTGACATGTCCTTAACTTCAAAGTGAACTTTGACGGAACTAATGTATTTATAAACTCTGGACAAAAATTTCACTAAATATGTCTTGGTAGGTAATCCTGTACTTTATAAATAACTTTTTTATAATCAACAGTCAAAATTTTAAACAGTGAATTAAAAAAGCAAACAGATTTGGGGGGGGTAACAGTAAAAGTATTTTAATGCCCTAAATCAAAAGTGAAACTAATGTATTGAAAACAAATAGAACGTGTATTTAGATGTGAAAAACAATGTCATGTTTTTTTGTAAATGTATTAAATGCATTTCATAGAGTAAGAAGTACATTATTCATAACAATTGTACAGTTTAGGGTATCAGCAAAATGCCATTTTATTACCTTATGGATATTTCTTTTAGATAAAACTTAAATTCGTTTCTACGTGTATTTCGTTTTCTATACAGTATCATGGTACATCCATATACGTATGATAGTCTTAATATACCAGTCATGTTAAATACATTATATGAAGTCTTATTTATTTTCACATTAGTCATTTAATGAAAGTAATTAAACTGTGACAGCACAAATACATTTCAATACATTTATTTGTTCTGTTACAGCAAATGTGTAGTAATGAAAGTCTTATTTCTGTGTTTTAAAATTGTGTTTTTAATCTCGATTGCGAATAAAATTTATAATGTATCTCAATCCCTCTAGAAAACTCTTTCTCAAACTAAGTAGTACATGTGTAATATTAGGAAACATGGTGGTTACCCAAGCAGGACCATAATGCCTCCGCTCAGATTTGTTGACACAAATCATATCATTTCTTTAAGTGTCAAATCTGTATTTTTAAGTTATTTTAGTTAAGTGTATAAAGCTTTAGCTCTGGTGTATGCAGTTTACACATTTTTACATTTAAAAACAAATCAGTATCAAGAAAATAATATTTAATATTAAAAATGTATGCTTATCAGGTTTGTAAATGGTCAGAAAAACACTGAGGTGCAGAAATTCTTACTAAATACTCGTTTTAAAAATACATCTTCAATGAGAAATCTAAATGAATGACATTTTCTGTCCCACAAATGCTTCTTAAAATAGATGACTGCACAGCAGTTTTTGTAATTATATCTCAGCATGCAAGTAAATATCATATATCAAGTGCTGAAAAGGCAATTAGCCTTAAGACTGTTAAACGAATAATGTTAACATTTGTCTCCAAAGCATAAACACGGACAACTTAAGATAAAATGATACATATATTACTACACTGTTATGTGTGGAGCTATTATACTATTGTTACTGTAATTGTTTAAAATAATGATAATGTTGTTCAGATACAAGTTAGTCATGACTAGAGCAGATACAACATAAACTAATTTCATTCGCTTGAAGGCAGGGGATCCGTGAATGAAAGATACCGATTTCATTAGACTGAATAACAATTAACATGGATATTTTATGTCGTTATTATATTATATAAAAACTATTGACTCTTTTTCAAAAACTACACACGCTGGTATATGTTAATTAGGACGAAAACATGCATCATCCGATTGATTTGATCCTCGGGATTACATGGGTGGTTGTGTGGTTGTGCTTGTTTCAATATGCAATGACGGTCCCGATAGTTTCATTATCAAAACATAACGCATCACAACCTAAAAAAAACACTTTTGTTATACAAAATAATCGATTTTGACGTATATATCTGCATAAGCATAATACTCTATTTGAAGCGAGAGCCCGCAGAGCAAGAAATTTATCAAAGGTGAACTAGCGCTAGTATTGCATGCGGGCTTTGGCTTCAAATGAAATGAGTTTCATGCCACTGCAGATGTCAATGCTCGAAATGAATGTGCATAAGCCCTCTATTAGTGTGTATATTGTTTTGAAAATAAAAGACTAGTTCGTCAGCTGCAACCTCGTCATCTAGATGTTTTCTTTGAACAATTTACATTTCATTACAATTAAACTATTTTCAGACGTGAAAACACCATTGTCTTTAACAGTAATTACAATGAAGTGAAGTACACAATGAACACAATTTGCAATTTCTTATCATTTCGGCCAAAAACATGTATCTGCCAAACTGAATGTATTTTACAAACCTTTTACATTAAACAGATTGAATAAAGGCATTTTTTTCTCTGTTTACATCAAACGATCGTCATCAAGTAAAACACTATTTCCTCGTTTCAGATTTAAATCTTTAGTATTGGGAAGTAAGGCAAGACCTTGAAACATTTTTGATTCACATAAGTGTTTTTTTATTCCCTCGTCCTATATGAAACAAACAATAATAAAAGAACGGGCAATACACTTCTATCCATTTAACTATGACACTAATTCTTTTGCCGCCTTACTTTTAACATTATCATTGACCACAACGGAACAATACTACAATCATATAATCATCAAGAAACAAAATATGACGACAATTGAAATTATAAGACGACTCGATCTGTGATAAAATATATCTTATGTTTAAAGGATATAGAACAATCATTTGTTAAAAATCGTCTTTAAGGATTATTTGCTTATCGACTTGACCATTGTAGTAAGAAGTTACTGAAAAAGCTTTTATATGCCAAGTCCTTTTGATGGTATGACAGAAACGCAACGCAATATGTTTAACCGTTTTGCGAATTAGAGTTATTAACTGATAAGGCGATTATGCAAAAAGATAAAATATCTGATGGTAAGAAACAATATTTGTGTCAATAAGACATGTATTTTATAAGCATTGTGCATTGCAGTTAGCAATGCAGCTCTTTACCGAATGCCTATGCATTAAACAACACGATCTTTTTGTAACATAAACATCTATTTAGAAAGAGTATACGATATGTACTATTGAAAGGTCATAGCAAGTGTGTGAGTATGCATAATCTTAAGTAGGAAATAATTTCACAAAGAAAATTTGATAAAAGGTAAAATATATCTGCGACCTTTTGTTCACTTTCTGTATGATTAACAGCGAATGATGATTTAAAATCAAGTGCGGGAATAAATAGCTAGCTTACAAATCGATGAAGAAAATGAAAACTGACGGAAAAGTGTTACTTTTAATGCACAGAAAAGGCAAAGGTAATTGATATCTTAGACAAAAATTTGTATCTAAGATTTCCTATAGAAATTTATTTCATTTTAGAGATAAATACATAAAAATAATGACGGCAAAATATATAGTGTAAGCTTTTTTGTCGTAAAACTTATGCCCCTTAAATATATAAACTAGATCTATATGGATTAACTTAAATATTCTAATGTATTATGTTGATATTTCATATTTTACATTTTATGTACACCAGGTATGACTCTTGTGACAAAATCTAGCTAAGGGAGAAACTAAAATGTCGTGTAGTATTAGAAACAATACATATATTGTGTTTAAAGAATAATTATACATGTATACGGTTTATAGGTAACATAATTATTTTAGTAAAAGGAACATAAATACCTTTATCATTTTTCTAATATATATTTATGTGGCGACACTTATAATTTTTTAATCACAAAGTTCATGTTAAAACAAGATAACAAAACAACTAAAATTTGAAGCTATAACAAACATTGAGAATTCAGTTTGATTTAAAAGGAAATGTATTTCAATTCTTATTTTGTTGTAACTAAGACATTAGAACAATGAGCTCATAAGGGAAGAAAGTGAAACAAGCAATGTTTACATATAATTATAAAATATTATGTAAAACATTATACCGTGTAGTTGATGCATATAAATACAATCAATATCCTAAATTTCAAGTTAAATTTAATTGATGAAATGCATACAAACATTAATTTTTCTTTTATGAGGGTATGTGTAAAAACTTAAGTTTGTCACTTGGGCGGCTGGCAGATCTTCATTTTGATATCACATTAACTATGCAAATTCCATCTGATTTATTTCTTTTCTTTTCTTGTTGCATGTCGTTAAACATTTTGATGCTTTTCCCTAGCAAGGAAATAATATATTTTATATCGTTATTATCGGTTATGCAAACACTTTTATTTCATGCAAACTTTTATTACTTTATTTTAACCTTGAACCAGCTATTCATTACATATTTTTACAACAATATCATATTACACTCATAAATATAAATCCTTTATTAAGTTTAACCTATTTGGGTGTTTTATGATACAAGCTTGCAAGTTAATTACTAAAAAAATGAAAACACTTACATAAGTAGTAGCACCGATACACACATAAAAGTCACGCAGGAACTTTGTTTCAATCTTTTGTTCACTTCAAATTTTATTAACTTCAAGACGTATGTCCTAATTCTAAAAGACGTATGTCCTTATTTTCTAATGGTGCTGTATGTACAAAATGATCAAAGAATAAAAAATATCGACAATACCATTTATAAGCTAATGCGATTTGGACACATGGCAAATGTGTCTTTACGTGATGAAAAGATAATCTTGCTAAGAAAGTAATCTGTTTGTTGTTTTTTAAATAATACAATCTTTTAACAGTCTCAAGAAGTGAGACAGTGTGCAATGGTTTTCTAGAATGTCCAGTAAAACGACTAGCATTTTATATGATGTCGCAAATCATTAGGCAAAGGCAAGCAGACCATAAAAGAAACGCAACGATTATCAGTCTAGCATATGTGTGGGACTGCATAAATCATATATTATATTAATTGAACTGAATATAAACAAATAAAGGTCAATGTACAAGTACATTGTATTACCTTCTAAAAATTAAGTGAAAATGCATTATCCTAGCATTTACGCTATTATTTTAAATGTATCGGCATAAACTTTTCAACTTTAAGAAAGAAAGAAATCGGATATTGAACAGAAAACAACAAATGAAGCATAATATGATACTTAATATATTAAATATTGTTACAGCAAATGTTTTTAAAGATAATGTAGCTTCTAAATGCTATAAACATTTATCTCTTTTATTTTTCCTACGAGACTGATTTCTAATCATATCTTTTATCATTCAATTCTGAAAATGGAGCGGCAAAATTGGTTTGTTTTTTCCAGCGATAGCTATATTCCCATAGAGACAGACGGAGGTCAATGGCTTTTGTCTGCAATGGCGTATTTGGTCAGCGTTGATGTTGATTACGCAGCTCCAATTTATTTCATATAAACTACATATAATTACAATAGCAAATCAACACAAAGAAACGTTAATCATATATTATATCTATTTTATCTGAGTAGAATTTAAGAATTTAAACTTTTTTTAATAACACTTTCATATATCATAGACTGTTTGCATAAAGGAAATAAAAAAATGTACGTTCAATTTGTTTTCATTGCTTTGTTTTGTATTATATTATGCGTCTAGTTAGTCAAACCTTCTTCAAGCTTAAATGTGTAAATTGATCAATTTTAATGAAACACTTTGTTTAAAGATAAAACAACATTTAAAGAAAACGACATGATCAGAATAACATGAAATGTGCTTACATGTACATCCTTTTTGAAACATTTTTTTTCTTCATAGATATAAGTAAAACATTCAATTAAGTATAAAATATGTCAAACTTATTTTGAATTCAATTTTCTAGGCCCTTTAAATTCAATTAGTGACTCTCCATTTAAATCACTTATACGTTTGTATGTTCCGCATAGAACAGTTTATATAGATTTAAATGACACACTTATTCTAGCTTTATTTAAATGTATGTACAGTATGCAAAATATTTAAAGAATGTAAATATTTTACCCCCCAGACCCCCTAAATAAACAACAAAAACACAATAAAACAAATTTTCCCGCAGTCTCTTCCTTCGACCCCGATATATTAATATATAAATGAATCGAAGAATAAAACAAAATAAAGTTTTACTATCATCAAGACGAAACAAGCCAACAAAAGCGGTTTTCCTATAGACACAGTCTTGATTTTGGTAGCTGATTAACGCCATGTCATATTTTCACTTCTTCGCCTCAAAATGCGAACATGCGAACACACGAAGGAACAACAAAGTTGGACTTTGTCGTCTCTTCGTGTTTTTGCTTTTTTTTCCTTCGAGGCAACAATGCGAAAATACGACTGGTATATCAGAAAGCAAAAAAAAAAGAAAAAAAAAAAATAAAAATAAAAAATAAACAAATCGATTCAAAATTGCCTTTAATAATGAAGATGAACTGTTTAAGCCTTTAAAATGCTTGAGTCCTGTAAAAGCAAGGTGGTACAATCCCGCTTAATGTCGAAATTGCAGGTTTGACATATACCCAGCTTTGTTGGACTTAATAAAAAAACTACTGCGTATTGCGTAGACAGGTACACGGTGAACTCTCGACTTTCCAAGCGCGATCACGTGATGTGAGCGGCGAGATTTAGTATAGCGTAAAGTTTGTTTTTTTCTGTGAAAGGATTGGTATTAATGGTTGTACTATTATTTTGATACTTTTTGACTTTAAAAAGTATAGAATTATTGAAAAGACTTGTTTTTATCGAAATATGCACACAAATGTCTTGTAAAAAGGGGATGTGCAGATTAAAACAAGGTAAACAAATGTGAATAGATTGCGGTAATTTTTTGTATCGTGTTTGATCCAAAACTTCAATGCAACAATAGTTAAAAGAACAGATTATTTAAAAAATAAAACAATGACATTTGTAGCTTTTGAAGACCAAACTTAGACTTATATTAACATGTAGTCTTCAAACTATTAGTTGAACAATGATACGTTTTATAACATTTATTATTTATTTAACAAAATATGATTCTAATACAATGTTGTTTTTTGTTTTGTTTTAACATATGGAACATAAACATTGTGATTTGAGTGGGAGGTTGTGTATAATTTACAGCTGTGGATTCGTTTTACTGATAACGAAACAAAAAATATATCACGCTTATTGTATACAATAATGTTACATAAAACCTGAAGGCGGTATAGAAGGACTTTCGTTTTGTCTTTAGTAAATGAATTCAATCAATATTCGCAATAACCTACTTTGAAAAGGCGTTTGAATTACTTTATTGGCTATTTGTTTTTGCAAAGGCAATAAAGTATGACACTCTTGGTAGGATATATGTCAGCATGATGTTTCCTTTATTAGTTTTATTTTCATTTCTAATATAAGGAAGTTCGTGTTGTTGCATTTGTAATTACAAACACGGATATAATTTCCACTGTAGCTGTTATTTCTTTCAAGGATAGTACATCTTACAATCACAACGTTCATTTGTTATTAGATGATCAAGGGGGTTAATCCATGCGCGCGCATCCTTAAAGTTCTGATACCGCGAACACTTCATCGGCCGGTATTTCGAAGAAAAACGAGTGGTGTGAAGAAATCAGAAAAGGTATGAATTTAATTTGTTTTGCAAAGAAGATGTCCTAACTTCTAGTTTTTATTTACAAAATGCCTTGAAGTAACTCTTTCCTGTTTTGTCAGTATTTCGCGTTGAATGCGATTTTGATTCTGGATATTGCGTACACCCGGCGTTGAAATGTTACAGAAAATGAGCAAATATCGATTAAACTGGCCGTTTTAAACGGCTGGAAGTTATTCTGTTGTAGAATCCTTTTCAAAAATATATTTTCAACCTTCGTTCCAATTCATTTGTACTCAAAAAGTATTTAAACTCACTATTTACAGAAAACAGAGATTATGATATTGCGTACACTCTAAAAAAATCCAGATACTGCGTACACATAACTATGCAATTGATAGAAAGTAGGTATGTGAAGTTTGCTTGTACATTGTACATCGTAGTTCAGCTTGTAATTCCCCAATTACAAGCTGGTAGTTGGGTATTCAGCTTGTAGTGCGGACCAAATACGCCAGCATACATACTATTTGAATTACAAGCTAGTAGTTGGGTATTCAGCTTGTAGTTCGGACAAGATACACCAGGATACGTAATAGAAAGAGCACCGAAACACGAGGCTATCTGATTTGTACGAGGGGGCGTAGCCCCCGAGTATAAATCAGATTGCCGAGTGGTTTGGTGTTCTTTCTCTTTTGTATCATAGTCAAACATGACAGCACGTTCCCTGTTGTCATAATATGAAACCCCAGAAAAAATTAACCAATGAACGAGCATTTGAATATGATAGTTCTGCCCCTTTCCCTTTCTCTGCCGTCACAATATGTAAACCCCGGCAAAAATGAACCAATCAACGGGCATGATCTGGAGTGCGGGTAACTGATACCCGCACTCCAGTTACCGCACTGTGCATGTATATGTATACGATTTAACTCTGACACTTTTACAACAGAAAGGTACCCAAACTATGATACAAGTTAAATTTGAATTACGAGCTAGTAGTTAGGTATTCATCTTGTAGTTCTGACCAAATACATCAGCATACATAATATTTGAACAAGCAAATTCGTTGAATTTATATCCCCCGCCGAGTACTGGTTATTATTAACACAACAACTGAAGACATAAGGCTTTATTTATATATTAATCATGGCATAAACAGTAATATTCTTTGAACTTGATAAATATTCAGGGCAATAACAGAGCCATAACTTTGTGTTAAATAGTAAAATCTGGAAATGCCAATGAGATGTATGCATACTACATAACTAATCAAGAGCCATAAATCTGAGTTATAAGTATCTGACTGGAACAAGGCAACTATATGCACATCTCCTCTTAGTATCCCATAAAGTTTCATTGAATTCCAGCCAGTAGTAGCAGAGAAGTAGCGAGGAAACAAATATTTTTCTATATGTATACTACATAACTAATCAAGGGCCATAACTCTGAGTTAAAGTGTCTGACCGGAACAAGCCGACGATATTCACATCTCCTCTTGGTATTGAAGGTTCCCATAAAGTTTCGTTGCATTCCAGCCAGTAGTTGCAGAGAACTACTCCGGAAACGATTTTTACTCCATATGCATATTGCATAACTAATCAAGAGCCATAACTCTGAGTTAAAGTGTCTGACCCAAACAAGCCGACGATATGCGCATCTCCTCTTGGTATTGAAGGTTCCCATAAAGTTTCGTTGAATTCCAGCCAGCAGTTGCAGAGAAGTAGTGCGGAAACGATTTTTACTCCATATGCATACTGCATAACTAATCAAGGGCCATAACTCTGAGTTAAAGTGTCTGGCCGGAAAAGGCGACGATATGCGCATCTTCTCTTGATATTGATGATTCCTATAAAGTTTCGTTGAATTCCAGGCAGTAGTTACAGAGAACTACTCCGGAAACGATTTTTACTCTATATGCATACTACATAACTAATCAAGGGCCATAACTTTGAGTTAAAGGGTCGGACCGGAACAAGCCGACGATATGCGCATCTCCTCTTGATATTGAAGGTTCCCATAAAGTTTCGTTGAATTCCAGCCAGTAGTTGCAGAGAACTACTCCGGAAACGAAATTCGGACTGACTGACGGATGGACGGAAGGACGGACGGACGTTCTAACAGGAGAGTAATTATGTGGCTACTCCATTGTTCTCTCTATTGTTCTTTTTAGCCAAACAAAAGAAAATAGCCACATAAAAGCATAACGGAATGAATGACATCAAAGAGAAAGAACAGTTACCTATTGTCCCTCTAGCCACATCATTACTGTCCTGTGAGTGCGGACGGACAGACGGACGGACAACGCCAAAACTATATCCCCCTCCCGATTCCATCGACGGGGGATAATTAAGGGCTAGTAGTTGGGTATTCAGCTTGTAGTTCGGACTAAATACACCAGCATACATAATATTTGAATTACAAGCTAGTAGTTGGGTATTCAGCTTGTAGTTCGAAAAAAATACATCAGCATACATAATACATGTATTTGAATTAGAAGCTAGTAGTTGGGTATTCAGCTTGTAGTTCGGACTAAATACACCAGCATACATAATATTTGAATTATAAGCTTGTAGTTGGGTATTCAGCTTGTAGTTCGGACCAAATACACCAGCATACAAAATATTATCTAGCTGATGTATTTTGTCAGCTGGCATGTATGCTGATGTATTTTTTCCGAACTACAAGCTGAAAACCCAACTTCAAATATTATGTATGCTGGTGTATTTGGTCCGGACTACAAGATGAATACCCAATTACTAGCTTGTAATTCAAATTAAATGTATGCTGGTGTATCTGGTCAGGACTACAAGCTGAATACCCAACTACTAGCTAGTAATTCAAATAATGTATATGCTGGTGTGTTTGGTCCAAACTACAAGCTGAATACCCAACTACTACCTTGTAATTCAAATATAATGTATGCTGATGTATTTGGTCAGAACTACAAGATGACTACCCAACTACTACCTTGTAATTCAAATATAAGGTATGCTGATGTATTTGGTCAGAACTACAAGATGAATACCCAGCTACTAGCTTGTAATTAAAATTTAACGTATCCTGGTGTATCTGGTCCGAACTACAAGCTGAATACCAAACTACTAGCTCGTAATTCAAATATTGTGTATGCTGATGTATTTGGTCCGAACTACAAGCTGAATACTAAACTACTAGCTTGTAATTCAAATAGTATGTATGCTGGCGTATTTGGTCCGAACTACAAGCTGAATACCCAACTACTAGCTTGTAATTGGGGAATTACAAGCTGAACTACGATGTACAATGTACAAGCAAACTTCACATACCTACTTTCTATCAATTGCATAGTTATGTGTACGCAGTATCTGGATTTTTTTAGAGTGTACGCAATATCATAATCTCTGTTTTCTGTAAATAGTAAGTTTAATACGTTTTGAGTACAAATGAATTGGAACGAAGGTTGAAAATATATTTTTGAAAAGGATTCTACAACAGAATAACTTCCAGCCGTTTAAAACGGCCAGTTTAATCGATATTTGCTCATTTTCTGTAACATTTCAACGCCGGGTGTACGCACTATCCAGAATCAAAATCGCATTCAACGCGAAATACTGACAAAACAGCAAAGAGTTACTTCAAGACATTTTGTATATAAAAACTAGAAGTTAGGACATCTTCTTTGCAAAACAAATTAAATTCATACCTTTTCTGATTTCTTCACACCACTCGTTTTTCTTCGAAATACCGGCCGATGAAGTGTTCGCGGTATCAGAACTTTAAGGATGCGCGCGCATGGATTAACCCCCTTGTGAAAAGACTTGTTTTTATCGAAATATGCACACAAATGTCTTGTAAAAAGGGGATGTGCAGATTAAAACAAGGTAAACAAATGTGAATAGATTGCGGTAATTTTTTGTATCGTGTTTGATCCAAAACGTCAATGCAACAATAGTTAAAAGAACAGATTATTTAAAAAATAAAACAATGACATTTGTAGCTTTTGAAGACCAAACTTAGACTTATATTAACATGTAGTCTTCAAACTATTAGTTGAACAATGATACGTTTTATAACATTTATTATTTATTTAACAAAATATGATTCTAATACAATGTTGTTTTTTGTTTTGTTTTAACATATGGAACATAAACATTGTGATTTGAGTGGGAGGTTGTGTATAATTTACAGCTGTGGATTCGTTTTACTGATAACGAAACAAAAAATATATCACGCTTATTGTATACAATAATGTTACATAAAACCTGAAGGCGGTATAGAAGGACTTTCGTTTTGTCTTTAGTAAATGAATTCAATCAATATTCGCAATAACCTACTTTGAAAAGGCGTTTGAATTACTTTATTGGCTATTTGTTTTTGCAAAGGCAATAAAGTATGACACTCTTGGTAGGATATATGTCAGCATGATGTTTCCTTTATTAGTTTTATTTTCATTTCTAATATAAGGAAGTTCGTGTTGTTGCATTTGTAATTACAAACACGGATATAATTTCCACTGTAGCTGTTATTTCTTTCAAGGATAGTACATCTTACAATCACAACGTTCATTTGTTATTAGATGATACTACCAATTTAAACATTTGTTGTTCTTTTTATTACAAACGTAAATAGTTATACTGGTAAATTTTATAAATATATTTTAATCCGATCACGAAAATTGAGTTATTTTTATTATAAAAACATAACTAAAAAGTGTTAAATATATACCTGTTTTTTGTTCTCGAAGTTGCACTTCCATTGCAATTAAAATAAGGTATTTCTGCTTGCGAAATTAAAGGGTTCATGTATCAGCATCAATATGGGTAATGAAAGTGAGAGAAAAAAATCATGTGTACAAAAGCAGTTCCCTATGGATCCTTTTAGTTATACCATTAAAATGTTGTTTCAATACATAAACTTATTAATGGGAATATTCGTTTACACTTTAATCATGATATAAAAACAATTTTAAAAACAATTAAACAAAAGTGCTGTTTTAAAAGTTTATATTGCGTGACAATGAACAAACAATTATCTTTATAAGATAAATGATTTTTATTGTTCAATGTCTACCCACTATCATTTTCAACCAAATTTATATCAAATAACTTTAGCTTGTTTAATATTTGCTCACATGCAATTTTCATTGAAGATACTCCAGGGAAACATTAAAGAAATGCAATCGATTATCATATCAATATAATACAACAACAAAGAAAAATATGTGCATTGTCTTTCATAGATTCAGTTTACTTACTCATCTAGAAGTCTTTATCAGTTTTTCGCTTACATTACCCCCTAATGAAATAAGATATGAATATCAAAAATCTGAACAGAATTTATAATAATGCAAATTGTTATTTACGACTTTTTTACAAAGAAGCGCGGGAAAAGGCGCGTAAATAACATGACGTCAGACGTACTACTGTTACGCGCACGCTGCGCAAAAATGTAAATGTTCAAATGTAAAATCATAATAGCGGTGAAAAGTTTTCATTGTTTTCTTTTTAAGTAATGACATTTGAATTGAGAAATATAACATAAAGTACAAGCGCAACAGTGAATTTTATGCATTAGAAACACATTATTATACTTGCGTTTTTCGGTTCTTCACGATATTACAACAAAGCATACCCAGTGATTAAGCCAATCAAAATTCGAGAAAAATGCAGTATTACTTGTATAAGATGAATAATGATATTTTCTTCTAGAACAATTTATTATTCATGCGTAAATTTAGTATCGAATCATACATGCCACACTTACTAACACATTCATACAATATATGTCCCTCTTTGTTTGTTGTCATATAGTACTCAAAACATTCACCATAATTAATAATGTACTAACAGACCTTCTATTATAGGCCAATTCATTTTAACAGCAGAACATTGCACACACAGAATCTTTGAGCCATAGAGATAAAGCAGTACATAATCATTCACATATAACAAAAGCAAACTTCAATAACTCAATGGTAACGATAAAGACGGATAATCTTATTAATTTTAACATGCATATTTATATCGTTTACTGATATTCCAGGGGGTCTTTCTGTTAAATTACAAATTACAAATAGTTATCGACTAGCATGTTTTCATTTTTGATTATTACTTGAAAAAGAAATATTATACATTATCTATGTTTAATGTAAAACATAATGGTTAATGTATAACTTAATAAAATGCCATTTATATTTTACAAAACAACGACAGAAGAGATGATACATTTCGCTTACTTATTTATATATTCACCTTTCCAATTATTAGGATTGTAAACAAATACCATTAAACAACAATAAAGTAGTAACTGGAAATATCCACGATCATGATGTTTTAATTTGATAGGAAAAGTGTTGCGTGCTTACCATTCATAATATGAAAGTTAAGTATTCATACAGTCATTAAAGTGAGAAATCGTCAATACAGAACTGACAATTAAATGCGGCTACTTTTATAGCCAGATCGTGGGGAAGTATAATGTGTGTGTGTTTCATTTTATAATAGTTCCTTTATAATAATAATAATAATTAGTACACACCTTAGATATATTATTTTCCTTTCATAATTCAAAATGCTTTTTCCTAGTTGTATTTTTTTTTCTTTCATATTTCTTTTATTAAAATAGAGCATTTATAGAATATGCTGTTATGTACGGTTTTTTTTTATCTGGCATTGAGATATATTACACATTGTATATAAATACAGGAGGGCAGAAATGTTATAAAACTATTATAAAAGTAAATTAAACATCCATAATAATAAAATGTTGTAAAATAAAGTGAAATTGTATGGATCGTTATTTCATATATTGTAAAATTTCCCTTAACATTACCTTTTAGAATCACGGGGTAAATTCCATATAATTTTAAAATTGTGTATCAGTCAAACAACATTAAATATTAGCATTGCCATCCCCATATGTGAAAGTAAAAGCATATCATTCACAGGGTCAGTTGGCAAATTTCTCAACATTTTAATGAAATCCGAAGCCTTATTGAAGGACATCAAAATTGACTCTACGCACCTGACTTTTTCTATGTTGTCTAATTTTTGTAGCGGATTTTCATGCATACCTCATGGATATATTCTTTCAGTCGTTTGTTCTGATGGGTCCGTAACATGCAACAGGTATAGTGTAAAAAGCCCACAAAAGCTAACCACAGAACAAAAAAAAAACCTTAAAGAAGCAAAAGCTATGCTGATTTTTTTTTTAATTTGGATATACTTTTTTCCCTGCAAACTATTCATAATATCGATATTATTTTGTTAATGTGAGAAAATGTCACTTCATCGATAGACCTGTTTTAACCTATCACAATAATATTAATAATTATTATAATTATATAAAATGCCCTAACATTAACTATGGTATGTATAATGTATGCCATAATTGTCGGATCTTAGAGATAAAAATGATAATTTGAGTAACAAATTTAGTCAGCCTCATCGATGCTAAACGTATGTAATTTTACACTATCGAATAAACGGTCGAGTGACAGGAAAACTTCCAGATTTAACTAAGTAAATAATGAACGCTTCTATGAGTATGACTATATATAACGGTTGCGTGTCTTTTTGCATTCTTATTTGCATATAGCTGCGTGCTTACAACTCTAAAGCACATATGACCTCATACAATGTATTCGTTGTGAATAATAATGTTACTATAGTTTAAATGTAAACACGATTATTGTACAACAAATGCTAGGAATAGAAAACAACTGTCCTAAAATCGATTTAGTAATTCTATTGGTGGGCTTTTCAAATTTGTTTTATGTTTCTAATATATTTTCAGTTTAGTTACAAAGTATTTATAAATAGTTATTTAATAGAAATTGGTACATATAGATATGCATGTATTTACAGAAGCTTGAAATGTGAGCAGATTTAGATTCTCAGTGAATGGTACACATAAACAACTATTGATCAATATTGTGCCTATTTCTGAAACGGGATAGTAACGTCATTTTCCCAACAATAAGTACTATGAACATAATTATAAAAAGAAATGTCACGATTCGTTAAGCCGGCATTCCTTTTGATTTTAGTTACTTAATTACTTTTCACTTTTAAATACACACTTAGTCTAATTAACTCTTAACTTTACAGTATCACCAAACGTATCATAATTTGAACATTTGACTGTCGCAAAGTGATAGGATAAAGTTCATTATTGACAATTATACTGGGAAAACGTTTATTTATTGAACTCTTAATGAAAACAAGACTCAGTTCGAAACAAAGCTTTCCATGACAATTCTGCATTAATGTATACTCAAATAAGTCACTATCAAGGAAAAGACTTGACAACAGTAATAAAGCTAAATTCTACGATGCCCTCCAAGTTGAATATAACCGGTGCCGTGATGATATTTCGGGTAAATTATGATAAGTTATCTTTGTTACTGCATTCGAATGTTGAGGAGTTATTTGATACATTTAACTTGTTTTTCACACTCAGAAACATATTTCAAAATAAATTAAAATTCTGTGATAAATTAAATGATTTGAAATTCATACATCAAATATAATTTTAGCCCCTCATTTCTATTTAAGTATGGAGCTATCGTCATCACCAGTGTTTTGACATAAGCATTGGTGTAAGCAATTTTTAAAAACAAATTGTAGAAATTTAGGTTGATGGTCATTAAGTTAAAAAATAGTAAATCTAGCTCAATGCAATTTATAGATTGATTTACCTTGATGCAGTTTTCAAGGCAATGTCACAGAATATCGCTAATTTTAAATATGAAAGAAAACATAAACAAAGGAGAGAGGCTTTATAACACGCATTCCCAACGCACCATTTAGCCCCACATCTACAAGACAGATATATTGAAATGCAACGAACAAAACAAAAGAGACAACACTGGAAATATTAAGTCTAGCACTTCCTTAAAATGTTTTCAGAAAATATACAACTTTTACAAATACAAAAAAGTACGATTCAGACAAAGTAAATAATTATTTAAACTGTGCGTGTTAAAGGAAAATGCTAATTTACATAGGTAATAAATTGGGGCTCACCTTCATAGTTTTGGTCATATTAGGCGCTGAATTTAACACCCTTTTCTCTTGAAGGTCATGCAATGTAAACGTTCGAATAGCAAACGTCTAGTAATTATTATGTCTCTTCAATTACGCTTGTTGAACAGCAACTGATAAGTTCACATCAACTAGACAGAAAAAAAAATTAAATCAAGAAATCGGTAACGAAAATAAAAAGTGAGTGGACAGCATTATTTCTAATGCCCAGAAAAATAGAAAAGGAAATGTGCTCTCAGACAAAAATAAAATCTTTGTATATGTACTTGTCTCTGTAAGGAGAATATCGTATTTAAATTAAAAGTCAAAAACATGTCTGTTTGGAATTTATTTTCCTTTTAAAAATTTTTGGGTTAGATAAATTATTGTTCCCCATTATGAAATCACAGTCGATTTGAAAAACATTGCATTTCCTGCTATAATTGTTTTTAAGAAACACATTACTAGACGAGACTCATCCGACTTGAATGGAGGTTGATTCTGTTAAAGGCGGGTACTTTGTTCATAGCAGTTTGTTTTTTGTCACTGTAAAAGTTAAATTGAACTACCATTTTAAAATGACATTTGATGAAGTAAAAATCATAAAATACAATAAAGTTAAATATTCACTGAGAAACGGCTTTCGATAAGTCAGGATCAAAACTTTGTGTTTTTATTTATAAACCCGTTGTAGGTAATGGACTGGATAGATGTACATGTATGGATGACTTTAACAAAACACACTTTGTAGGAAAAACGCTTTTAAGAAAATAAGTATCATTTTATGAATGGAAATATTGATCAAATCAATGTACGATTATCTGAATGACTGGTTCACGTTCACCAAGATTGCATTTCAATAAATTTTTAGAATATTTATTCTTTTATAGACCCGGGAGATATTTATAAGTCTAATGAATATTCATATTAAGCATAAGACGTGATAAGAATACGGTCAATGCTTCTATAATTAACTGATAAAATAAAAACCCACAAACAAGCAACAATTTTATAGTAAACAAACATAAACTCATAAAGATCACATTGAGCAAAAATTAAACAATTTGAAGCAAAATGAATTATTTTTATGCTTACAGGGCAAAGAAAATATGCAATTATATTTAAAATATTATATTATATACTATACATAATATCATAAATAACAATAATTACAATAGAAATTGTAAACGTTATTTTTTTTATTAATTTAATATCTATCATTTATTTTGTAATTCACTTTTTCTTAGAAAATATTGTCAATATATCCATGTGCACTTATTAATTTCTATAAATCGAACTACTAATACCATGAAACTGTAGGCTTATTGGTACTTTAAATACTATATTTTAATGAATATATATATTGATGACCATCAGAAACTGAATTTCTTACATCATATTCGTATACTCGATACCCCTTTTCAAATTAATACTTTCATACACAAAGCAATATTTACCCCGTTAAAGAGTGACAACAAGAGCACGCACCGTTCAAATACAGACTTGAAATCACTTTTGTTGTTTAAAACGAACCGCTCATCAAAACAAATGTAGTTAAAATGAGTCGGACATAATCGCATTATTAAAGTGAACTTGATATGAAAGTTTATATTATATTGTTTGACAATATTGACCTGAAACATTTGAACATTCAATGAGCTTTTGTCGGCAAAAGTCGGATTCCTAAGTAAATCATACGGATTATAATGTATGATTAGGAGTTAATACTTCTTGTTTCAAGTTGTAGGTTGTAGGTTTGAATCTAAATGGGAAACATTATAGTCTATATAATCATAATTATTTATGAGTTTTATAATATTCATGAAACTATTTTTTGCATGCAAATCACCTTTGTACGATTAACATATACATCTCTATATCAAAGTTATGATATTTTTAAACAAGACACAATTAATTAAATGAATGATTCGTCCACTGATGCTGCATACAGTTAAAATCTGGAAAAAAGAATGTCGAGGATTCGAACTTGCAACTTCCAAAATGCAGTGCTATCATACTACCACAAGACCATAGGGACGCTAGTATGACAGTAATTAAGCATAGAAAACTTCTCTATCATTACAATTCTATAAGTTATTCGTATTAAATTACGAAACTAACAAAGCTTCCGAAAATTAATGAGTCCCAGGTCAATATTGCAAAAATAATAAGTAATGTTAAAATAAGAAATCCTTATCTGGCACTGAATTACTGTCCGGAGTTCCTTGAAAACGTTACTGATTTCGTCGGAAACGTGTTGTATGTACCAAAGAAACAATCGTCGAATATGATAACTGTCGTTTTTAAAAAAATTTGAGGTGCCTTACATATTGTATTAATTGTCAGAAAAGACTTAATAGTCAGTTTTTCATCGCTTCTTGTTTAAAATCTGGTATTTTTTAGTAACATTTCAATATCATGTTTCCTTCGTACAATCAGATTGACCTGTTCAAGTGTGTATAACTTCTGATAAAAAGACTAAAAAATGAAATGTAAGTATCATGATTCGCAATCTAAGGTAAAACTATTTGTTCGTGTACGTGCCCAAACCCACCCCATATTATTAAATATAGCCACTAGTTGAAATAGGCCTTCAATCCTGCTTGAAATAGCAGTAAATGAAATGAAAATATCTTAAACAATTCATGTCCGAGTTTGAAAATCTCCGACAAAAAATTTGCATTGTCTGAATTCACACTTATCTTCTTGAACTAGATCTTCTATAAGAAATAACATCCGTGATATTGAATAGTTAGCGAAGTATTACCCTTTAATGATAGATGTGTGATATTTCCGAGTAGATGCGCATTTCTATTTGACCTGTCAACATGATAAAGTAGTTCCTTTATATTAATATGATTGATTATAATTGTGCGCGTGTATAAGATACAGATTATCACTAGAACGGAACAGGCTGGTTAAATAACTTTTATCATTTAATGTGTTTTATTACACATTGAATACAAGAAAAATAGCAAAGAAAACATCAAAGGTTACGATAATTTGGCAAAAGAAATAAATTTAATCGTTTTAGAAGTCAGTTACTTTTTACCAGTAGTTTTCAGGTTCAATACTAAATATATCAAAATAAATAAAAAATTGTAAACAACTGTGAGGCGTTACCTGCTTCAATAACGTGTACAGCGTACATACACACTCAACAGATATTGTAACCATTATCACACACACTTGGAGCACAATAGAATTACACACATGACACGACAATGAACTACATTATAGAGACTTCATTTTTTCTTGAGTGATGGAACCTACAACAATGAGAGAAATACTATCATAAGTGATTTTTATGATAATATAAATAATCAGATATACTAAATATAATATATTTATATTTTTTAGCACAGACTTCATCTCAAAGTATATCAGTCCGTGTTCGGGTGATTAAGGTCGTTAACTTTAAACCACTTGCGTCTCTTCGCTGTGTGATCGAATCTTGCCAGAGATTTTAATCATTCGTGTGCGGACGCTATCCAGCAAGTACGGAACGTACGTGTCTCTGCTTAGGTGTCCGCTCGTACCAGGAATTATGCACGGAATGGTACCCGAGGTATTAACCTTCATAAAAAGCTGAAAGGTCGCAAAATGGACATTGCACAGAGTCGGTATCTTATCACAAACAGAACAAATAGGCCCTGCATATTTGTATATCATTTTAAATGTTAACTACGTTCAAACAAATAATCGCCTTTCGTTTTCTAGCTTCACACGTAATTTAACTACTGTTTATAGTGATATTATATTCATTGCTCCCTTCATTTGATATAAAGAAAATAATTATTTTTGAGCGATAACACTTTATACTTTCATTTCATCTATTTCATCTATCTATGAATTATAAATGAGGTTTGAAGACAAATATATATTAATCACTTACCCTGATCATATAGCCTCCCCGTTAGCAACTTTTATGTAACTATTTAACAAAGGTATTTCTTCCTAAGTTCTACAATCTAGGAGACTTACAAGACATATAAACTATATTTTGAATTTTTATTTGGAGAATGGAACGAGACTATGATCCCTTTCCTCCATGCGGTCTGGTAATAGTAACTTAAACCAGACATCAATGACATTAGAGATGACACTTTCAGACAGCTTCACGCACCCTTATAAAATTGTGTACGTAAATTAAAGTGTGAACAATAGAGCTGTAATCCTATTATTTTTAATAACCCTCGTTATAGATTTTTATTACAAATGTCTTACGGTATTGTAAGGATAATAGTTCTGATAAAAAGACTAAAAAATGAAATGTCAGTATTATGATTCAGATTGTGTCTATATTATTGTATATTTCAGCCACAACAACAGATGATTGTGACTACAAGTACTTAAGCTATTGTTTCTGATGCTCTCGTTATTTCTGGAAATTAATATCGTTTATTTATCATACAGCTATCACAGAGTGTAATTTCGTTATACCAACGAGTCACGTTACTGTCTTTATTATTATCTTATTATCTGTTTTGAAACTACAATCTTATGCGATTTACCACGAACACTTTACAATATTGTCTAGGCTAGCAATTAGATATATAATTGTTTCTGTCTAGCATCTTGCCGAGTATTCCATTAGTCAGGTCCATAGACTAGAATATTCAAATTGTCATCATATAATAATTGTATATTAATTACATTTATACTGATATGTCGATACTATTTGAATATAAGACAGTTCTCTATTGACACAAACAAGCTCTAAATAAGCAGACAGGTAGTGCAGTTGATTCCCATTTTCGGCAAGGCAGATTTACCTCAGCATAGACACTTCTTGTTTTATATAGTTTTTAAAACAACTATTAAAATAGGGAAACGGAATCTGGAAGGGATATCTGTCAAGAGCAATTCAAACAAAATAACTTAGATGAAAGTCGCATACTCGGTTTTATTGCGATTATTCAATACATGAGATATTTTATTAACTGTAACATCTTTCAGGGCCAGAATCACATGTTTTGTACAATATTTAAAACTCTACACTTAATTATTGGAATCAGTTATCCTGAAGGACAAGGACAGCTGCAACCGAACAGCTGCTGGTGCATCAATAACACAATTAGTCTGGAAGTGGAAATCCCTTGATAGCAATAATAATAATTACACCAACTATTTAAAATTTATCTGTTATTAATGAGTGATTAAGACAAAACTGTTGTTTTAATACATGTTTATGATGTTTATCAGAAGACTGTGTCTTTAAAAGTTAAGACACCGTTTTTCCTCGGTTATGTTGAGCGTCTAAGTTAGCAGAGTAACAGTAGCAATATTACGTGAAATGGGCAGTGAATAGCATGTGATCAGTTGTAAGCAGAGCGCAGCAGTAGCAGAGCACAGCATACAGTTAGGCAGCAGTTAGTCAGGTAGCAACTAGTGTTATAAAGGTTAAGAGACGTTTCCTGCGTATGAATGCTCTAAATGGGTAGCGATCCAATGAATCTATGCACAGTAAAGGTTAGGACCCCTTTTGAGAAGCAAAATTTTAAAACGTGATTGGCGCTACAGTAGCAAAATGTTAAACGTTAGTTGGCAGTCGAGTAGCTAGCGAAGGGCAGTAGCAAAATGTATGAAGGTGAAATTGCAAGTATAGAGCACAGCAGTACTTGTAGCAAAACTATAAAACGTAGAGTTGGCGGTAGCATTAGCACAACAGACGCAGTCGCACTAGCAGAATTATAAAAACTGAATTTGGCAGTAGCAGTAGCACAGCAGTAGCTGTAGCAAACTTATAAAACTTGAGTTAGCTGTACCAGTAGTACAGAAGCAGTAGCAGTAGCACGGCAGTAGCTGAAACAAAATTAAGAAACGTTAATATAGATATTTAATCAGGTTAAAAACACACATATACATAATCCAACACTTACGCGTTTTTTATTTAAAAGTTATAACACACATGTAATAAAATATTTAAAACATGTTTGTCAGAAAATAACTGAGGCTCATTAAATAATAAATAATAATAATAAAGAACAAAAACTAAAAAAATACCTTAGACAAGACCAAATTTATCTTTGTTTGTCTTGACTAGATATTAATTTACGAGTTAATGGTAATGTGACTACGTTAGTGAAAGAAATAATAAATAATAATAAAATAAAAATATATATATAACGTGGAAACAGAAAGAAGTCATATAGATAAAATATAATATAATTATAATATTTTCTTTTACTTTACTAACAAGAAAATAATAAAAATGAAATTTGTAGTACGTGTAGCAGTAGCACAGCAGTAACAAAATAATAAAACGTGAAAGTAGCAGTAGCACAGCATAAGCAGTAGCAAACTTATAAAACGTGAAGTTGGCAGCAGCAGTAGTACAGCAGTAGCAGTAGCAACATCATAAAGCGTTATATTGGTAGTAGCAGAGCACAGCAGTAGCACAATTTTTATACGTTAAGTTGGAAATAGCAGTAGCTCAGCAGAAACAGTAGCTTAAAATTATGGAACGTGAAGTTGTAAGTAGCAGTAGCACAGCAGTAGCTGTAGCAAAACGTGATATTGGCGGTAGTATTAGCACAGCAGTAGCTGTAGCAAAATCATAAAGCTTGAAGTTAGCTGTACCAGTGGCAAAATGAAACAGTAGCCTAAAGTTGGCAGTAGCAGTAGCACAGCAGTAGCTGTAGCAAAATTAAGAAACGTTAAAATAGATATTTATTCAGGTCCAAAACACACATATACATAATACAAACACTTACAAACGTTATAACACAATTGTAATATAATATTTGAGACAAGTTTGTCAAAACATAACTATCACAGGAGGCTCACTAGATAATAAATAATAGTAATCAAGAACAAAAGCTAGAAAAATACATTTCAGACAAGATTAAATTTATCTTTGTTTTTCTTGACTAGATATTAATTTACATATTAATTGTTATGTGACTACGTAAGTGAAAGCATGTATAAAGCAGTGCCCAATAACCTCGGATTGCCAATGAAAGCCCAAAGGCTTATTTCAAATGGGGTCCTTGGATATATACTTACTAAAATATTTAAAAAAAAACCAACAACAAAAAAAAAAAACTTGAAAAAAATTTGGCAACTGGAAGAAGTCATATAGATAAGATATTATGTTAATTCTTATATTTTCATTCACTTTACTATCAGGAAAACAAGAAAAATGGAATTGGCATTAGCAGTAGCAGAATAATAAAACGTGAATGTGGCAGCAGCAGTAGCACAGCAGTAGCAAAATTGTAAACCGTGAGATTTGCAGTAGCAATGACAGAAGCAGTAGCGTAGCAGTAGAAGTAGCACAGCTGTTGCAATTGTACATCAGTAGCAGTGTCAGTATCACAACAGTAGCAGTGGCTGTAGCACAGCGGAGTAACAGAAGCAAGATATAAAACGTGAAATTAGAGGTAGTAGCACGCAGTACAGAAGTAAATTATTAAACGTAAATGGAGGTGCAGTAGCACACAGAGTGTTCAAAAAAACAAAAAACAACACAGCAAGAAAAAGCAAAAAAAAAAGGGGAAAATGAAGGCATACACCAATAGCAGCCCGCTTCATAAGCAAACTTAAAGACGTTATTTCCCATAGCACAGCATTTAACGTAGCAAATTTTAAAACCTAAAAATTGGCAGAACATGCAGAAGAATGCACAGCTGTAGCATTTGCACATCAGTAGCAGTGACAATAGCACAGCAGTAGCAGTGGCAGTAGCACAGCGCAGTAACAGCAAAGATATAAAACGTGAAATTGTCAGTAGCAGTAGCACAGCAGTAGCTGTAGCAAAATTGTAAAACGTAAAAAGGGGCAGTAGCAGTAGCTACGTTTGTACTGTCCCCCAAAACTTTTTTCTGTTGTGCGCCTCTACTGCAATGCTGTGTATTTGTTGTGCCCTGCTTTTGCTTGCTTTTGCTTTATTTTTGTGCTACTACTGCTTTTGCGCCTGCTACTGCGGAGCTACGCTATTGCTGTGCTTACTCTGTTGTGCGCCTGCTACTGCTTTGTATTGTGGCTACTGTTTTTGCTGTGCTACTCCCTTTTTGTGCGTTGCTATTAATTTGCTTTTGCTGGCTACTGCTATGCTGTGTTTCTGCTATTTGGTATTCTTTTGTTTTTTGGTCTGTACTCCCACTTATCCTGCACTACCACTACTGCTATCCCAATTTACTTTTTTTTAATTTACTACTCTACCCGCGTCTACTGCTATTGCCTTTTTACCCTTTAAAATTTTTGCACTGCTTCATTTTCTACTGAAATTTCACTTTTTTAAAATTTTGTGACTGCTACTGCTACGCCGCGCTTTTTGCTATTGCTGTTTAATCTACTGCTTGCTCTGCTGCTGCCAATTTCACTTTTAAAATTTTTCGTTTTCGTTTATAATTCATTCAGTAGACTAATAAAAATTAAAAAGAGCAAAAGCATTTATTTAATAAATAAAAATAAGGAATGTTTAAAATTTAAATATATAAAAAATCAGTGTCAGGGGTTGTATAATTAGAATTTTTATGATAATCTGAAAAAAGTTGGTTCCCGGGGAATCGGACCACAAGAAACATTTTTTTATGGTTTTCCTTTGTTTACCTGTTTTCAAATCACTCATTTTAATATCTACCTTTAAAAATTTGTCATGTGTAATTTTATACGGTTACTCCAGATAAAAGTGTGTTATTAGGCAGCGCAACTTAGTCGAGAAAAAAAAAAAATGGCGGCAAGTATAAATAATTTTTTTGCCGGGAGTAGAAAATTTAAAAGAAATTTAAAACCCCATTTAATTTTCACTGTTTAATTTCAAAAAAAATTTGAGTGTGCTAAAAACAAAAAAAGAAAAAATTGTTTTGGCTAAAAAATAAAAAAAAATAAATCTTTAGATTTCAGAGGGGAAAAAAAGGAAAAAGTTATAAAGGGTCCAAATCTAACCTTAATATTTTCATTTTTCAATTTTGGAAGGAAAATCTTTTTAAAAAATTGGGAAACCTTCTCGACGATAAATTAAAAACCTAAAATTTTTTTTTAAAAATTTTTCAAAATTTTTGGTTTTTCTTTGTTTAAAGTTTCTTTTTACAAAGGGTTTTTGGTTTAAAAAAATTTTAATTTTAGGGGTTCCCCCTTTGATCTGAGTACGTAAATTTCACACACTAAAACCTGCACTCATAGGGAAAACTTCCGGTTCTAACCCCTGTTACAAAACCAGTCTCTTTTTGATTGAAATGGAATTATTTTTCTTTTTTATTTTTTTAAAAGAAAGGTTTCCGTTTAGAAAAATTTTTTTGAATTTTTTGCGTAAAAAAAGGAAGGTTTTTTGCAAAAAAAATAGAAAACCGGTCCCCCAAAAACTTTAAAAAAAAGAATTTTGATTTGAGCCAAATTTAAAAAAAGGGACATTACCCTTCAATAATAAAACAAACTTTTCGCCCTAACAAATAAACTTTTCTTAGATTAAAAGCTATTTTTCTTTTAAAAGTTTTTTTTTAAACATTTTCCCTTTACGCACTAGGTTTATTCTGTTTAAACATAGAATAAAGAATAATTTTAGATTAAACTTAAATTTACTACTTTTTCAAAAAGATTTTTATCAGGTGACTAAGGGGGTGGAAACGGCACTTCTTGATTTTCCTAGCATCCTCATTTTAGAAAACAATAACAATACAAGCCCACCACAATTTTTCTTTACGCATTGCTTAATTTTTAGAATCAAGCACATTTTCTATATCAATAAACTGACGTTGAACGTACGTGTTTCGGGTGTGTAATAATAAACAATATCTAATGTGTTTAAGTAATCAGCCAGTTATTGTTTTTTAAATATTAACTTCTCAAAATTTCAGAAGTTCACACGTCACAGTTATACTGTAAGTGTAGCTAAGCGCTAAAAATGAGATGTAGAATATATCCATTGCTTTTTGAATTTACAGGCTCTGAATGTGTTAAAGCCCCATGTTCTAAAAGAAAAAGATATGCTCGGTTTATTAGTTTCATTTAGAATTAAATAAAGTTTTTTCCCAAAATGTGAATTAGAAACTATAATATTTGCATCTCAACATTAACTTACAAATGTTTTTTTACAGAGTGAATGTAATCAAAAGTCAAGTGTAAATATACGTACGACAAATAAAGATAAAATACAAACATTATGTCCGTCCAAGGAATTAAGAAACGATTAGTTTGATAGGACTCTTATACATTCACGAAAAAAAAGTTTGAACAGTTTTTACTTTGATGTCTTTTATAAGAAGTTACTTTCACATCAGTTTCCCCAAAACCCAAGTCTATTAATAGCTCTATCACGCAAATAAACAATGTCAAATATTTTGGTGTATACTTGGTGGTATGAAGATCATATAGCGTTATAAGCTTGATATAAATATTTTAGGTATCCTTTTAGCCGGTTTGAGGCATCAGAATTGCAGCCACCATTTATCCCTACGTGAACAAATGGTTTGAATAACCGGAGTTTATGCATTTCTTAACTCCAGCTGGTCAGTAAAACATTAGGTTTGTTTCACTCGAAATTAGCCAAACTTGTATTTCCTATTTTGGCCATTAATCTTAAATAGAAAAGGATATGAATATTAACAACAATTCATAATTATTCGAGTTAGACAGACTGACACGTTGAGCTATTCAGAACTCTAATAATCGAACCCTTTTCAACCTGTCTCCATACGATATCCCGTCTTGCATGATGCCGTTTAAATTGATTATTGTATGCCAGGATCTTGTTATTGTTTTGGAAACAGATATAGATCAATAATGAATGTTTATGATATTTTTGGACGATTTATTTCTCTTTATGAAAAAAATATTCACGAAAGTGAAAATATATTTTCATCTTAATAAGTTTGGATGACATATCCTTCTGCTATTGTCTAAATTCACACTTATTTTCTTGCCATTCGATCTACTATAAGAAATTACGTCCGTGATCTTGAATAGTTACATGGCTATATACATTTTGTGATAGATATGTCGTGCCTCTGTATAGATGCTAAATTTTATTTGGTCTGTCAACAAAATTGAGTAGTTGTTATAAATGAGTATGACTGATGTGATAAGAAGAGAAGAATGTCAATGTGTGCATATGATATGTGTCTTTACTGAGAAGGGAAGGCAATAAAACTAAGACATTGTTTGAGATAATATGGCTTCATTAATTGCTTAAACAAGTTTAATAATTAAATTTTAAACAAGAAAATCTTACAGCAGGTATAAAAGCAAAATTAAAATGGATTGTTGAAAATTGAATATTCGAATTAATCCAGTTTGTCTACTGACAACAACTGAAATTGCAAAACAGTACATGTCCTATATACGGTGTTTGTATATAGTTTTATGTAGTTTTAAATTCACCACGATATTTTTAATTCATGATTTCCAGGAATAGGACATCACTATACATAACGAAGTATGTGTAAACATTTTTTCACATGCCATGTGCATCAACTTCCTTTCTTGAGTTTTGAGTAAAGACATTCATATTTGAAATAAGATTTATAAAGAGCAAACCTTAATAAAAAATGTCAAAGTGCAAAATAGAGATCTGATTTTATTTTGTCTTCTCACGAGTTCCTCAGTACATACATTTTAGTCACATGATACACTTGCATTAACAGTAAGAATACCTCCCATTGGCCTACGTTATTTTCATTATTAATGTTTTTGTGAATTGTTTTTTTTTTATTATATTTTTTCGTTATTTATTTATTTATGTATTTATTTATTTAGATATTTGGTACTACTGGCTAAAAATGTAGTATATATATAGCATGAATATGTATATATAATACAATAAAATACCAAATTAGTATGTGCAAAATATTTGTTTTATTAAATAAGAAACAACATACTTCTGTTTGGAAAAAAGCAGAAGAAAAAAAAGAACAGAAGAACAAAAGGAAATAACTCAGCTATAATCAAATTTTTTACACATACATTTCTTTTTTTAATTTAATCTAAGTATTACCCGCGTAGATGAATATTGCTTAATCGTTGAAACATTTTTTTTTCATCTCACTGTATTGTTTTACAAATCACAAATGTAAGATTTATGAACTATATTTTTATTAGCAGGAGTATTCATCGAACGCTGCCCTTCCTTGTTGATCTTGATTTTCATATTTTAACTGCTGCCTATAAAACTTTTCAATTGTTTTCTTACCGTTACATTTTGTAAGCCTGGTCCTTATTATTTTTAACTTTTTCATATGCAATGCATCTATAATGATAATTTTAGAAATGAAGTAAGCAATTGTTATATGTATAGTTTGAAAGCAAACAAATGTCTTAAAATATGATAGACAATATCAACAAGGAAAGGCGTTGCTCAATGAACGCACACCCCACACGACCAAGCAAAAGAACAGCGACAAGGAGCCCAGGAGGACCCCAAACAAAACAGACAAATAAGTAATTTTCAAATTGTACCGCAAAATGATGTGTATTATATAAATAAATAGTACTTTTAATTAATGAAAGAAAATCGGAAATCTATTGGTTCCGATAAATGGACTCAAATGCAACTGAAATAAGTTGCAAAAACATGTTTTGAAAAACAGACGAAGTAAAAAAAATAAATTCCAACTAGTTAACGGGAGTTAATGTCAACTTTAAATTGAATCACGGGACAGTTTCGTTACGTTTTTATTATAACCAATAAAAATCAGGACTGTCGTTTCAATACAATTACAATTGACCAAAAGCAATTTTACGGTCAAGGAATACAAATGTTACTGACCTCGAATAAAATGTGTAGAGACAAAACTGACATAATAAACCAATTTCGCCATGTTATTAACGTGACTGAAATACTTTATGAAGGAGGCAAAATTCTCATAGGAAAATAATAAACACATACACGTATACACAAATTAAATTACGGTAAATCCTCAATGTTTAGAAAAGTATAAATATACCGAAGTGACAATTAAAATAAATTAAAAGTAGTGACAGTACATATCTTGAATAAACAGGTGCATGCATTTGAATCCTCCTCCTCACACACACATACTCACACAACCCCATGACTATACTCTTAACATGTTATCATATGTACATTGAAGTGTATGATTTAAAAGGTACCAGTGGTGTAAGTATACAGTGTTTGCTGAAAGGTAAAGACTTACAGAAAGGTAAAGAGGGATCACTTTGTTTCTAGATTTTTGTACTTCACTACAGGAGGTGTCAAGTGCCGTGTGGCAGCTGTAAAAAGTTGCCCCGTACTTCACTTCAGTGTTGTTATATTTTTCTGGTCCTTCGGGATCATTAATGCCAGCACTATTTAAGTGTTGATATTGAAACCGTCAAGTCGGGATAGGGGCGGTGAGGGGTGTTGCAATTCATTATCCCTCATGTACAGACTCAATCAAACCGAGTCTGCCAGATTCTTATGTAATTTTGTTGTTATTATGCTTTCGAGCGGATCACTTTGCCTTTCCTGATTTGTTTACAGTCAAAGTAATATCGTACACTGTACACTGTACTTTTTAATCGTTTCGAGTGTAATTAAAAACTGTTACATTTGTGTTATTTATGTGGTGTACATATGTGATATACTTATTGATGTAAACTATGAAAAAGGCTGTAAAAAATGCTCTTTTGTAAGTGATCTCAGTTGAATAATATAATAAAATTCGCTCTCAAAATGTCTGGTTAGTCATGCAACATAGACATAAAATTGAAACAAAGGCATATTCTGGTCTCAGGTTTAGCGACATATTTTATATCTCAATTACTTTTAAACACGAAAACATGTGATTATGCAGTAAAAACCTTAAGTCGTTATCAAAAGTATATGCTACACCATGATTTCATAGCATGCGATAACAAATAATTTTCTAAAATAAATCCGATCTTGCATCGTAAAACTATAGTCTAATTCCTGTGTCACACTAAGAGACAAACGTATTTGTTTCTTTCGTTACAATTTTTCGTTTTTCTTTTGCGTGAATGACATGATGTGTAGGCTTTATTTAGGAGGAACAAAATGGTAAAAAACAGGCATTCCTTCTATATACAATATGATATCAAATTTCAAAATGCAGTATGAGTTTTCTCTTTCAAGTAAGATCTGAACTTATCATATGCATAATAATCAACTATATAGTGTACTTAAATATAATGTTACAAAATCGGCTAACGCAATACCATTGTCCTGTTTCAGAAACTAACAAAGATAAAGGCCATTGCCTTTTTATCTGAACCGTTGTTACAGTTTTATTTATTTATATTTTTTTGCCCCTCTCTTTTCCCGTACTTCGAGTCCCTTTCCCCTGTGCTGCTCTTTTGCATTGTGGGCCTATTAATCAACCAATTGTATTTGATTCCCTTATCGGTCACTATTATGTATTTCCGTGTATTATTAAGTGATTATCCTGTCCGTGCTCTGCCTTTGCCCTGTCTTGTCTTTGTTTGGGGTCCTACTGGGCTCCTGGCCACTGGTCCTTGTTGCTGGGTCGTGTGGTGGTTGCGTTCATTGAACGCCACCTTTCCTTAATGATCTTGGTTACCATTTTTTATTTGATAAGCATCTTTTATACTTACAACCATTATTTCAATGTAACAGTTGTAAAACTCAAGTTTGCTCTTTCTAAAGAAAAAACTTTGCTTTATTCCTTAGGCATAATGTGCCTTTAAATATATTTACGAGTGGACAATTTCATATCAAACAGTATTTCTTTCATTCAAAATATTCTTAAACAGAAAAGAAAAAAAAGGAAATTGTTTATGTTCAAGAATTAATAAAACATATTTCGTAATATTTCATTTTCTTCTTCACAGAAGTGTATATACGTGAACCATTCTTTTGAAATATACTCAACAATATCTAAAAAACACACACTTTTCCAGACTTGACTCGTCTATCATTTGTGATTTATACAATACATACTTATTTTCTTTTTCAGATACTTTCTCAATTTAGGAAAAGTAGCTTTCTTTTTACTCTCGTCATTGCAACTAATGGACGTCACATTTCATGAGCATCAAGGGCTTACAAAATGGCCATTGATATACATTTATTTTCCACTGCTGATTCCATGCTCTTTGCTAAATTGAAAGTATGGACAGTCGATATAAAACAGTCAACAAATGATAGACTTTTAATTGTACTTAAACGTGAATGACGTTTTTTGTTTGTTGCTGCCGTTTGTTTGTTCACACAACAACAATAATAATAATAATATTTATTGTCTATTGTACACTTGCCTTGCTATTATGTCATAGCTATGTATACAGTTTCATTCTTGTTTTTATATTTTACTTTTCGGCAAATCGGTATCTGATTGGCTTTTTTATTCTAGTTGTCGAATAATACGAGACGAATTATCATTGATAAAGTATTCATGGTTTTTGAATA